>NC_079170.1:28639160-28884160 GCF_947568905.1 Ostrea edulis
AATGGGTATAAACAAAATATGGAAGCCCTAGCTTAAATAGTTCAAGAGATATTTTTTCCCATTGGTCAGCATGTAACATTTTGATCCCTCACTGTGACCTCATCTTATCACCGGGGACCATGATATAAAAAAAAACCTACTCTATATCAGGAAGTTTTCATGTAAATGTCAACTCTTCTGGCCCAATGGTTCTAGAGAAGATTTTCACAATATACTTGCATGCAATTTTTTATTCTTTATTGTGACCCAACCCTACCCCTGGGGGTCATGATTTTAACAAACTGTCATGGATGAAAGGTGGAGATAACGAACAGTGATCAATCTCACACCTATAAGCAATATAAAATATAGAGTTGGGCAAACACGGACCACTGGACACACCAGAGATGGGATCAGGTCCCTAGGAGTAGTAAGCAGCCCCTGTTGACTAGTCACACCCGCGGTGAGCCCTATATCCCGATCAGGTAAACGGAGTTATCCGTAGTCAAAATCAGTGTACCAAGAACGACCAAACAATCGGTATGAAACACGTCAGACAGCATTTGATCCAATGATAGGTTGTAATGGCAAACTAGATCGTTATAACGACCATAGAATTTGCGAAATGCTGACTTTAAATGAGACTGCTGGAACCCCTGCATCATCAACTTTTTTGTCAGTAGCCTAGCAGAACAAGCTCTTGTGTATCGAATCAGTTGAGAGATATAAACACCATATGCAGGTGATAATGGAATATTGCTACATAAATATGGGAAGTTGACGATGGATAAGCTGAAATCACCCCGTTTGTCATTAAGTTGAGTTGTTAGTTTGCCGTTAATATCTATTTTCAATAAAATATCTAAGTATGAAGCAGAAGTGGAAGACTCTGTAGTATTTTTTATTTCGAGTTCACTGGGATATATGGAATCGATATGAATGAAAATGCTAGTTGTATTCGGCTAGCTGCAATAATGTAGCCCTATCCGATTTTTTTTTATTCTGACGTTTTCGGGATAGGTTTACAATTCCATAGGATTTCGCGATCGGTAAAGGTGCAAAATAATTTTATGAATAACCGATAATAAGCTCCATATATTACCGGTAGTCCCAAATGATGTTTACACCAAAAGGAGTACCAACTTTGTGCTTGGGGCTGTCTAATAAAGGTGTTTTTCATTAAACATCTTGTACAGCATACAAAATTCTTCGTCTGTTCCGCCATGCTTGTTATCGCGAGATCTCGTTGGTGGATCTACTGAAAAACCTAGACATTGAAAATCTGCGCGAAAATGTAGTTACTCGAGCCACTCCGACAAACAAACGAAACACATATGGTTGCATAAAGAATTTACACTCTGCTGTGCGTTTCTTAACTTGACATTAAATTTAAACTGTTTTAATACCGACGAAATATCTCTCTCCTCCGTACTTGTCCATTGATGTAAATACTACCTTATATGGCATATGCAAATAACTTGACAATCGGAAGTTGAATCTTCAGTACATCAAACATGGCGCACAAATATGAATCGAGAACTTGGAATATATATCGAAATTGTTGAAAACGGTAGAATAGAGGCTCACAAATAGTAAGTTGCAGGTTGTAAATTTATATATTGACTAAGAAACATAGAATATCATTATTTTTATTTACGTAAAGAAAGTCAGCAAATGTTTATAGTGATCGAAAATGTTGCGGGAGTGAATCACTCCCACATTGCACCATTACGGAGATCCTAAGAAGTTGTAGCCCTCCCCCACCCACCTACCCCCCAAAATAGGAGAGAGGTACATTAATTATTGTGGCTACTAAGTATTCGGCGCACCAGCGCGCCACAATTTTTCTAAAGACAATCTATCGCTTATTTTTACTCGTTTGCTTTGGGCTCGATATTTAAACAGAAGTCGCACATGGTGAGGTCACAATTTCGATATATTCCAATTTGTCGATTCATATTTGTGCGCCATGTTTGATGTACTGAAGATTCAACTTCCGATTGTCAAGTTATTTGCATATGCAATGGAATTAAAGGCGAGTCAGATGTGAAAGTAACTTTTTTGGTTGTATATTAATGTTATGTGATATGCTTTTACTGAAGCACGTACTGATTGATTGTATCTTGCTTAACGTCTCACTCGAGAATTTTTCACTCATATGGAGACGTCACCAAGACCGGTGAAGGGCTTCAAATTTAGGCCTTTGCTCGGCGCTTACGGCCATTGAGCAGTGAGGGTTCTTTAGCGTGTCACACCTACTGTGACACGGGTCATCCGTTTTTAAGGTCATCTCTGAGGACCCGTGACATTCACATCTGATGCCGAGCGTTTGGCGATGGAACTGTCACTACCTGTTTTAACGACTTAGGTGTGTCGCGGCCGTGATTCGAACCCAGGGCCTTTGCTACATTGCAGGTATATGGGGCGCAGTCTATCGTTAAACCGGGTCCGTAGGCCATTATAGAAAACTCTATCTAGGCAAACTCGGACTCCTAGATATACCAGAGGTGGGGATCAGTAATCATCCCCTGTTGACCGGTCACACCCACCGTGAGTCCTATATCTTGATCAGGTAAGCGGAGTTATCCGTAGTCAAAATCAGTGTGCCAAGAACGGCCTAACAATTGACCGTATGAAACAAGTCAGACAGCATTAGACCAAATGATAAATTGTAATAGCAAACTAGATTGTTATAACGACCATAAAATTTGCGAAATGCTGCCTTCAATCGAGTATGTTGCAACCCCTGCATTATCAACTTGTCAGTAGCCTGCCTCAATTTAAAAACTGACCATGCGTAGAACAAGCTCTTGTGTATTGAATCAGTTGAATGATTGATGTTTTCCGCCACATTCAACAATTTTTCAGTTATCTGGTGGCGCCCAGTTTTTATTGGTGGAAGAGAGGGAGCCCAGATACAATGTACCTGGGAAGAGACCACCGACCTTCCGAAGGTAAATTGGGAAACTTTCTCACTTACTGGCGCGAGCGGATAGATACTATATGCAGGTGATAATAGAATTTACTACATAAATATAGAAAGTTGAAATCATGCCGTTTGTCATAAAGTTGAGTTGTTAGTTTGGCCATGTCGTTAATTCCAAGTTTGGCGATGGAACTGTCGCTACCTGTTTGAACGACTTTTGGTTTGCCGCGACCGGGATTCGAACCCCGGCCTTCCGCTTACGGGGCGAATGCTCTAACATATAGACCACCGCGGCATTAGGTGTACATATCACGGTTCCTCGGAGATGACCTTAAAACCAGATGTCCTGTGTCACAGTAGGTGTGGCACGTTAAAGAACCCTCACTGCTTAATGGCCGTAAGCGCCAAGCAAAGGCCTAACTTTAAAGCCCTTCACCGGTCTTGGTGACGTCTCCATATGAGTGAAAAATTCTCTCTCTCTCTCTCTCTCTCTCTCTCTCTCTCTCTCGAGAGAGAGAGAGAGAGAGAGAGAGAGAGAGAGAGAGAGACGTTAAACAAGATACAATCAATCAATCCATAGCTGTAGGAGATTGAATGATTTTAAAATGTTTAACGTCCCTCTCGAGAATGTTTCACTCATGTGGAGACGTAGCTGTAGGAGAAGTACTATAATATATCTAGGCCGAAGCAGTGAGGGCTATTTAGTGTGCCAACGCCTGTCACGACACGGGACCTCCGTATATCAGGTCATGTCCGAAAGACCCATGATTCTCACTAACTGTCGAGCGTTTGACGAAGGAGCAATTACTACATGTACCTATGTTAACGTCTTAGATTTTACGCGGTCATGACACGAGCGGGGCTCGAACTCACGACCTCCCGGTTACGAAGCAAACGCTTTAGGTACCACTGACTTACCGCAACCAGTGTGAATTGCCAGAAAGTTTCCGGAAGATCAAGGAGTGCTATGGAATGTTATAATTTTTCGTTAAAATCTGAGCTATAAGATAAGAGTAATTTCGAAAATCTTTGACGATCCTTTGTTTATATCTGATTTCTGCTCGCCCTCTTGGGGTCGGTGTCGATTAAACGTTTATTGGAATTCTTTCGTGCTATAAATGCCAATAACTTACACTTAGTAAATTCATAGACATGAAAAATATGTTAACTCAGTTAATTGGTAGAGCACCTGTCTAGAGATTCAAGGACCCGGGTTCGAGTACGGTCTGGCCCGTTGTATTTTTTCTCTTTCGGTTACATTTAGTGCCGTTGACCACCCCTGGACTTGCAGGTGAAATTAAAACCTGTCAGGGGCAGAAAGAATCTGGATTGTGTCTTCTAGAACGAAGATATTTAAGGAGGGTGGAATGTAACGGCCAAACCGGTTCGATCGCCGGTGGTCAGTTACCCGGTAGCTCAGTTGGTAGAGCACATGACTAAAGAATTCAGGGGGTCGACGTTCAAATCTCGGCCTGGTATGTTGTATTTTTTCCCCTCCTCTTACATTTGGTGCCGTAGACAAGCCCCTGGAACTGACAGGTGAAAATGTCTGCCAGGCAAAAAAGATCCTGTGTTGATGTCCTCCAGAGTGAAGACATTTAAGGAGGGATGGATGTAGTGGTCATTCGAATTCGATGGTCGGTGGACTGTTAGCTCAGTTGGTAGAACACCGGATTGGAGATTCAGGGGGTCTGGATTCAAATCCCAGTCTGGTCCTTTGCATTTTCTCCCTGTTACATGTCAAAAAGTGACATGTCCAAATCATTCTCGGATATTACGAGAACTCAAAGAGAGTGACGAGTCCGAACCTGAATTCCCCAGAATTACTATCTTACAACTTGATCCCTTTGAATTACTTCCACTACCAAAAGTGAACAATCCACAAATCCTCTAAAATATAGTCATTGGCGAAGATGATATTGAATACGTTCAGAACTCTACCATTGGTATGTAGAGGGTACGGTTGGTTAAGTAAATTACAATTGGAATACCAATGGTACCAATGAAATTTGCTAATGAAAGGTGAAGATAACAGGATGCCTACTCCTCCTACGCACTAGGTACCATCTCTGGTATATCCAGGGGTTCGTATTTGCCCAACTGACAACTCAACTGTATGACAAACGGGATGATTTCAACTTCTCCATCGTCAACTTCCCATATTTATGTAGCAATATTCCATTATCACCTGCATATGGTGTTTATATCTCTCAACTGATTCGATATGCAAGAGATTGTTCTGCTGTTCAGTTTTTAAATCGAGGTAAGCTACTGACAAACAAGTTGATGGTACAGGGGTTTCAACAGCCTCGATTGAAGTCAGCATTTCGCAAATTCTATGGTCGTTATAACGATCTAGTTCGTCAATACAACCTATCAATGGGTCAAATGCTGTCTGACGTGTTTTATACCGATTGTTAAGCCGTTCTTGGCACACTGATTTTGACTGCGGATAACTCCGTTTACCCGATCGGGATATAGGGCTCGCGGCGGGTGTGACCGGTCGACAGGGGATGTTTACTCCTCCTAGACACCTGATCCCACCTCTGGAGTGTCCAGGGGTCTGTGTTTGCCCAACTATCTATTTTGTATTGCTTGTAGGAGTTATAAGATTGACCACTGTTCGTTATCTTCACCTTTCATTTGCCAAACTCTTTAATTTGTATTGCTTATAGGAGTTATAAGATTGATCACTGTCCGTTATCTTCACCTTTCATCTTAGATTATGATTTGATTAGTTTTGGTACTCTAGTTTTCCTTTTAGCTCTTACAAACTTATTGTTATTTCGAATTTCCAACTTTTCGGCTTGACCATCACTGAAGAGACATTACTTGTCGAAATGCCCATTTAGTGCATCAAATTTGGTACCGTGTAAGTTTTACATTACGACCCCTGGGTCGAGGCCTCTGCTGCTAAGCATCCCCTGTCGACCGGTCACACCCGCCATGAGCCCTATATCCCGATCAGGTAAACGGAGTTATCCGTAGTCAAAATCAGTGTACCGCGAACGGTCTAACGATCGGTATGAAACATGTCAGACAGCATTTGACCCAATGATAGGCTGTATTGGTAAACTAAATCGTTATAGCGACCATATAATTTGTAAAATGCTGACTTTAAATGAGACTGTTGAAACTCCTGTACCATCAACTCGTTTGTTAGTAGCTTGCCTCGATTTAAAAACTGACCATACACAGAACAAGCTTAGTCTTCTTTTGATCTTCTCTCAACTCGGGGTTACAATCTCTGAATCTCGGTCAAATAATTCATTGTTGTCTCGTTTTTTTACTTACTGTGTCATGAACTGAGGCGCTTGGCCAATTTTCAACCAATCAGAACGCTGAATCGTATTCAGTGCAGTACGGCCTATGCAGACGATTGGAGAAGTTTGAAAATGAAACTAATAGTGTTGTGGTCATTTCTCAAAAAAAGGTTTAAAAACGGGAGTAACCCCAACTTAGGATAAAACAAAATACAACCTATATGATTTGATACAGAATTTTGTCTAGATTATGGAAATGATGGTTGTAGTCTGATAAAATATGTTTGACTTAGCTTAAGTTTGGATTTTCTGTCACAGTCACGATTTCTTGGGGGGGGGATAGAAAGTACATTTTGTACATTTATGGCTGACATAAATATATATGCATATATATATATATATATATGCAGGGAATCAAACAAAGTTGGTTCTACACCATGCAGCCTTATCCAGTAGATTGTATCATGTCTTTTATATGCCAATACTGTACAAGTTTTGTGAATAATGAAAGAAATATGGACTAAAATTATCAAAAACGTCTGCATTTTTCGTTCCGCGTACCCTCATTTTTGGCATCTGACAGACCCATTCATGAAGGAAGTTGCATATACTACACATCAAAGGTTTTCTCATTTACTCCTCTGTCGAATGGTATGGAGTATTCTTGTGTAGCATAGTCTATTAGGCTGTAAAACAGCAAAGTGTTATCCGCTCCCCGCATTTGAGAAACCACGTAAATTTTCTAGATTTGCATAAAATGGCAGAAAGGTTATTCTATGGCAATTATATCGAAGCTAAAGTGGTTAATTGTGATATGCACAACTAACATAAATGTGCACAGATTAGGACATGTGGGTTTACATACACATTATGTAATATTTACAGGGTTACGTATAATTAACATGGGACCACGTGGGACTGTATAAGCAATGATTTTAAATCAAGATTTTACATTTTAGCTGGTCTGATTTTGCATGTTTGTGGATATTTTATAAAGTATGTTCATATTGGGACAGAGGCGAGACTGGAAGTTAAAACCGTTGCCGATATAACCAAGCCTGTAAATAAGACCAAAGCGAATTGACTCAGTGGTCCTCTTTCGTCGATTGCAACTACGAGAAGTCAACCCTGAAGACGTACATAGGCATGAGGTGTCCAAAATATCTTCCTCGCCCTTTTGTGATGAAAGGAATGTGGAAAAACTACGAAGTCAGTGCCACCAAAGAAGCTAGAGGCATCAATATATTGCAATACTGGTCAATTCAGTGGAATTGTATCATCAGCATACATACTGAATGAAATGTCATTGAAACAAGGAATTAAGGACATTATTTGTCACATTTCTCGACCTTGTTGGTGTCTTGCTGAAGTTTATGATGAACGCCTTTGACAGAAATATGGGTAAATAATGGGTGGATCTGTAACTCTCTGGTATATCCAAATATTTTCCCTGAGAGTTGCAGATGTACATGTAATTCTGAATGTTTATCATGTTCTGTGTTGTACCTGTGTGTGTTTGATTGAATAAAGCTGTATAAGACCTTCGTACATTTTTATAAAATAAAACGCAAAACTGCATAATAAATTTACATTCGATTTATCATGATGCAGTGACTTTTTGTAAAGTATAAACAATGAATCAAGGTATCTGTGCGAGTTAAGATTTGTACACCCAGGTATGCATGCATGAATCAATAGCCTTGTACTTTTATGTTTCGATAATTGTCAGATAAATGAAAGAAGTTCAAATGGTTTGAAACGTAACAGGTCTACCGTAATAATATTGTAACATGCAGCGATCTGAACACGCTCGCCGTTGCTTAGAGAGAGACTCTACCATATCAATAGAAAAGCTAGCTCACTAGCGAGGCCGTAGAAATTCCCTACATACTGTTTGCTGCACTTTCCCCGCTCAGGGAAGCTTCGTTCCGAAGCTTAACATTGGTCTTCTCTGATTTTTGGCACCTCTTCAGCAAAAGCATCTGCCATTCACGACGACAACCGTCGTCGTCCCAGGACGAAACAACGTGCATATGACACACAGTCCCTGAGTTCCAAACGTACTCTACCTGAAGCAAGCCTCTGAACAGCCAAACACCAGAGTCACTACACTGCCACCATTTTGTAACGTGCAGCGGTTTGAACACGCTCACCTTTCCTTAACTTGCGTGATCAAGAGAAATCACTAAACAAGCTAGCTCAAGAGCGAGGCAGAAGTTCCCTATATACTTTCCAACAATTCGACTTAACATATATTTAACGATATCGTGCTTCCATATAATACTCAGGTTCAAATGTCCAAGTCAGCCGCTGACCGTGAAAGTCAGTCGTTCTCGCAAAAGTCCACTAGGCAGTCTGCACTATAAATCTACACCATGATCAAATTAGCCTGCCTCACATTTGCACTAACAGAAGATGCTTACAGGATGTCCTCAGAGCAACGTACCAGACCAGCATCTGGTTTTAATCAGGCTGAGGAATCGGTATTGGGCGCCAATACATGAATGGAGGATTCTCGTATTGAATTTACAAACAATATAACAATGCTTTCACTCACTCTTTTTCTTTGTCTCAAACATATCGAACTTTGTAGTGGTTACTAAGAAAATGGTGGCTTTCAATATATTGATCGCTGTTCTTTATATTCACCTTTCATTGGCATATGAATGCTTCCTTTTTGTCTTTTGAGTGGCTGTATGCTTAAAAAGGAACTGTCAGTGGTAGCTCAGTGGTAGAGCGTTCGCTTCGTAACCGGGAGGTCATGAGTTCGAGTCCTGTTCGTGTCATGGCCGCGTCAAACGTGCTATTTTGCCAAACGTTCTGCATTTTTAAAAAATGAGGACCACGGTTATTTTGATCCCGTGTCGTGACAGGCGTTGGCATTTGAGCCGGGCCTAAAGGCCCTTTTATACTGAGCGCGAACACGAACGCGAACGTGACCACTGCGAGTTTTCACGCGACTTTCCGCGCGAATCATTGTTCGTATTGAAAGCGGTGATGCTCGTGGAAATTCGCAGATGACACGAGGTCATTTATGTTTTGGCCATGGCGAGCTACATACCTTCGGCTTTTATCATAAATAATTAAATGTTCCTCGATTAAGAGAATCAGTTGTTCTATTCTGTCACCTGGCATGATGAAGCCTGAATTGTCACAGACAAGTATGACTTTTGACCTCACATTCTGATTGGCTAATGAAAATTGTTCGCACGGTCTTTTCCCAAAAATTCGCTCTGGTGGCTATCTCCGCGGTGTTCCGCGCGAACATGAATTCGGCCGTGTTCGCGTTCGCCGTCAGTATAAACAACATCATTCAAAATGAAGTTAAGCAATCCAATGCGAACGCCGCGTTCGCGGTCGTGTTCTCTGTCGCGTTCGTGTTCGCGCTCAGTATAAAAGGGCCTTTACTGGTACGGTCGTAAGCACAATACATAGGTCTAAATTTTCAGCTGGTGACTTCTCAGTATGAAAAATTCTTGAAAGGAATGAAAACAAGCAACATATGCAACAACACTTTCATGACCATCATTTTCTTGCGATAGTACAGTGTCAGAGTTCTGCCAATAATATGACGTACGTGTAGACTCTAAAACAATTGTGAAGGGGTACGTGTGCTGAATCCGTCACCGATCAGTGCAAGATCTTCCTTCCAATACTATGAAAGGTGAAGATAGTGAACAGTGATCAATCTCATAGCTACTCTTAAGTCTAAGGAATGCAAGAGAGAGAGAGTGTGTGTGTGTGTGTGTGTGTGTGTGAGAGAGAGAGAGAGAGATAGAGAGAGAGAGAGGTGGGATCAGGTGCCTAGGAGGGGTAAGCATCCCCGGTCGACCGACTTTATGGACTTCAGCGACAAGCATAAGTCAACGTTTGTGGTGTTCATGTTTCAACGACTGTTTCTCGAATGGAGCGTAAACCAAACAATAGTTAAATGACACAAAAACTAGTAATGCACTTTGCTTTATTAGAGAATTTCATTTCTAACGATTTCTCTAGCGTAATCTGTGCTGCGAATTGGACAGAGTGATACATCAGACACTTCCTGAGTTGGATCTCCATGCGGAAAAGTCAATTCCAGGTAGCTGGTCACAACGTCTCCAATTATTTCTGAAAGGAAGTGAATTGACTTAACATAATAAATAACCGATTCTGAAAGATGTCCTTGCTACTGGTTACAAACTTGGGGGAATGTGAGGACAGTGTTTATTAATTGCTATGTTTGTACTCCAGAAATAAATTGTTACACACAAATTATGAATCATAACCTAATCTTCTTAAAGATATATTATAAAAAAACAAACTAGAAAAATATCACTCCTAAATATCATTATCCTTAACACCATTCATCGTAACTACTGACGCGAGAAATTACAGTATCTAGTATTTGTACCTTGGTGATGGAACATGGAACACATCCGGTTGTACAGTCTCCACACCAAGATTCTCACACAGAATTTTAGACAACTTGACTTTTCGTATTTCTTGGAGTTGTGCTAAAATTAGAAGAAAAATTAGGCCCCATTCATTTCAATATTCTTTGGGTTCATATTGAATTCAATTATAACTAGCAATTGTATTTATCATAATATTTATTTAAAACCTGTAATTGGACGATTGTTATCACATGATTCTATTATGAAACCCATATAAACTTAAGGAGAGATCAAAAGTTCAATGTCTGAGAAAAATCTTAATTCACATAATTTTCACCAAGACCCCCCAACCCCCTTTAAAACTAAAATTGAATGTTGAAACTAATCAATTAACAAGGGGAAAACATACGAATAAAAATAACTCTGTATACCTTTTCTACTGTTTATTCACAGATGAAAGGCTACATTAAAACTACTAAATGTTCATCAGAATCTAACATTATTATGTACTTGTCGTTTTTCTTTTTCCACGAAAGTATAATCGATGTCGGGTGAAAAAAAACTAACGAGAGTTTTTATCCCCTTCCCCCTAGCTATTTGAATTTAGATTTTTTTTACATAGATGTTCTGATCTCGCTCCTAACTATTCAAAATAAACTCAGACAGTAAAGAAATCTAGTTTTAGTAAGATGAGGTTTATATATGTTCTATTTTTAGTATGATAAGGTTTATATACATGTAAGTTCTATTTTTAGTATGATAAGGTTTATATACATGTAAGTTCTTTTTTTAGTATGATAAGGTTTATATACATGTAAGTTCTGTTTTTAGTATGATAAGGTTTATATACATGTAAGTTCTATTTTTAGTATGATAAGGTTTATATACATGTAAGTTCTGTTTTTAGTATGATAAGGTTTATATACATGTATGTTCTATTTTTAGTATGATAAGGTTTATATACATGTAAGTTCTATTTTTAGTATGATAAGGTTTATATACATGCAAGGTGAAGATAACGAACAGTGATCAATCTCATAACTCCTACAAGCAATACAAAATAGATAGTTGGGCAAACACGGACCCCTGGACACACCAGAGGTGGGATCAGGTGCCTAGGATGAGTAAGCATCCCCTGTTGACCGGTCACACCCGCCGTGAGCCCTATATCCTGATCAGGCAAACGGAGTTATCCGCAGTCAAAATTTTTTCCCCATTTTATGGGGCTCCACCCACTCCACTTTGGCGGAAAATAAACCACCTTCCGATTTGTATGATTGATTGATGTATGTTTTCCGCCATACTCAACAATTTTTTCAGTTATATGGTGGCGCCCAGTTTTTTTTATTGGTGGAAGAGAGAACCCAGATATGCCTGGGAAGAGACCACCGACCTTCTGAAAGTAAACTGGGAAACTTTCTCACTTACCGGTGCGAGCGGGATTCGAACCCGCGCCGACAGAGGTGAGAGACCGTGTGATGCTCTAACCACTCGGCCACGTCCCGGAACGATATACATGAGCGGGTCTAAAATTACAACTAATGATTTGATTTTAATCTATGAACGGGTAATATCAAAAGATTTTAAACAGACTCAAACATGCTTAGATTTTTTTAAAAAGCGAAGTTAAGTCAGCTACTGGTATTTGTTCTGTAATAGAAGAGTTTTTTTTATAGAACTTCGTTTGCATTTGATGGATGAAACATGGGACAAAAAGTGCATGCTTTTACATATCACCAGATATATAGTGATAAAACAGCCTTATAAGTCTACAGGTGCGGAAAGATATAAGGATATTCAAGATATAAGGAAGATATTATCTGAGCATGTACTGTAATTATAAACTGATGATTAAACAAAAAATCTTCACCTTCTACGTAAAAAATTGTGATTGAGCTCAAGGTGGAAATTCTCATATAGATGGAAAGTGGAGGATGTGTACAATGATATTTTGAAATTCAAAAAGTTCAAATTTACTGTATTCAGTTTTTAAAACTGCAGATTTAGTAAGAATTAATTTGGAGAAAAAAATAAACCTTGCTAAACTCGAACGCACGACTTATCGATCAGCGGTCGACACGTTAACCAACTGAGCTACCTGGCTTGACAATCTACAGATCAGCGGTCGACACGTTAATTAACTGAGCTACCCAGCTAGACAATCTACAGATCAGCAGTCAACATGTTAACCTACTGAGCTATCTAGTTAGGCAATTTACAGATCAGCAGTCGACACGTTAACCTATTGAGCTACCCAGCTAGACAATATATTGATCAGCAGTCGACACGTTAATCTACTGAGTTACCCGTGTCGACTGCTGATCTGTAGATTACATAGCCGGGTAGCTCAGTAGGTTAACGTGTCGACCGCTGATCTGTAGATTACATAGCTGGGTAGATTTGGGAATAATAGCGTCAAAATCGAACAAATTGGGAATTTTATACCTATGTATCGGCAAATGATTTCAACTAAAAGAAAATAAAAAAGAGAACAAAACAAGAAGTATTCATCTCTTTGCAAACTTGTTACGGTAATATTTGCTGTTGTGAGAGATAAGGAATCGTCGTAGCTCTACAAAACACGCGCATTTGCCATGATCTGTACTTTCGATTTAATACTGGAAGTGAACATTTTAGTTAACTCGTACAAAGTTTCAGACTAAGAAAATTACGATGTTAGCGGTCTATTTTTCGGCAAGTGAATTGGGAAATTTTAGTCTCAAAATTGGGAAAAAAAAATCGGCTTTTGGCATTGGGAATGGTACCGTTTATCGGTACCAGTTATATAACGGAAAAAAACCCCGCTGAATTGCATGTGATTGTTTGCGCCAAAAGTTTCCTTATTCAATATCATATTAATAATTTTTAAAAAAAAAAAAAGGTTGGGGGGGGGTGTTACACACATCTCACCTCTGCTGAATCCCTCCTTTCCCTGGTTCTCATACCAGTATCTGTCGCCGTCCTTTAAGTCTCTAAACTGGTTCCCTATGATGCATGAAAACAGGGGTCCGACACTAGCTCCTGTCATTGGTGTCTCCGCCATTCCCCCCGCGTAAACATCGATGTCGTCAACATCACTGATGGGAATATTAATAATACTAAAGTATATTTCATTTTCAAAATCACTGAAGCTGTAAGTTGAAGATCATGAATAATGCATGTTTTGTAATGAAAGTGGGTTTTTTGTTGTTGTTGTTGTTGTTGTTGTTGTTGTTGTTGTTGTTGTTTGTTGTTGTTGTTTTGTAGATGTCATTAAAAATGTGAAAGGTGAAGCTAACGAACAGTGATCAATCTCATAACGTGTGAAAACCGTCAGATATTTTATAACAAAAACTAATAAAACTAATATGAATCTTGAAGAAGAAAATATCGTATCTACTGAGAACTCATCGGCCTAAGATTATAGATGTAGAGACGCGGTAACGCTGTAAATCCGCCTATAGTGTGGATGATTTTCAAAAGTCGAGTGTCATTGTAATTCACTGGGCGGGCGTAAATACAAAAAGTGCAATGTGACACAAGTACCAACCAATTTGGAAATACATGCATCAGTTGGGTCACATGAAAAGGTCACAGAATTTCAGTGGCCACTCCGCAAAACATTTTACTACTGTACATGTACATTACTGACATACTTGTACGTTTCATGGAAATAGATGTTATATCTTCTATTGTAATGTTCATTCAAATTGTAGTCTACACCATTCAATCCGGTCCCGTGTGGACCCGGGTTAGAATAGGTCCTCAGTATCCCTTGCTTGTCATAAGAGGCTACTAAATGGATTGCAAAAACCCGAAGTCCCGTGTCACAGCGATTGTGGCACGATAAAGATCCCCCCACATCAAAGACCATAAGCGCCGAGCATAGGCCTAAATTTTGCAGCCCTTAATATGAGTGAAATATTCTCGAGAGGGACGTTAAACAATATTCAATCCTACCTATACACGTCCGCTAAATTGAGTCTGTTCTCTTCGCTAATGTCCTGCAAATCACTGAAAGAGGTTGCCACTGAAAGTCCACACCACGTCCGCCAGGAATTATACGCCGGAAGTCCATGATCTCGACCCCTCTGAATATTCAATGCTCCAAGGTCAAAACCATGACCATGTGTGTCCGCAAACATTCGATCACGAACTGCTCCCTCAAACTGACTGATAAATTATGTAAATTTAAAATCAAATAAATCTACAAAAACACAGCTACAAATACATATGAATTAAAACTATCAGAAACTTTGGTGATTGAAGATATTTTCATACTACAAAACAGAGATTTTTAGTAGTTGCGGAGCTGAATGAGCCTTTAAAATGTATCCAAGTGGTGTTTCTTTTTTTCAGTTTGGTGATTGTACATTGAATTAATCTACCTTTGAAAATTGAATTATATTCGCGTGGTATATCTTATATGTGCGAAAACCTTTTAGTATAATGTAGAAATTAATTTCATATTTCATTATCTCGTAATTAAGATATAATTATCTCGGAATTAGGAGAAAATATCCATTAATTACGAAATCTTTCTCGTAATTTTGAGATTATCATCCCGTAATTACTATATCTGTTCTCGTAATTTGAAGATGATTATAACAAAGATCTTTTCTCATGATCTAACAGATCTTTTCTAGTGATCTAATGAGGTCTTTTCTCACAATCACGAGATAATGATCTCATAATTACGAGATAGCAGAATGTGAATCTATTTTTTTTTTTACATGGTAATGATAGGTTTTCGTACATACGATACACTGTACAGATGTAGTAAGTTTTCCACTTGTAGAAAATCTCTCCTTAAGGGGAATAGTGACTATTCGCTTAAAGGGACTAGTTCACGTTTTTCGACAAATTTTTTCCTTCTCTTTTTTGATGTTAAAAATTAAAAATATAACTCATTTAATGTTGACAACCAAAATTCGGACCGTCTGAATGAAAGGAAAAGAGCAATATTTTAGCTTTAATTCTGTGTTATGTAAACAAAGACTCGATTATGTAAACAAACAAACCAGTGAAATGTTATTTTGTAATTCAGAGTATCTTCATTTTGTACAATCTCAAATCTTAACTTTTGAATGACACATTTTACCTAAAGTATACTTCAGATGTGATATATACTTGGATCAATATTGATTTATTTTGAAAACTTTTTAAACAATGACACACCTTAATCTTTGTTTTAAAACAAATAATAAACTCTCTATAATGAGCTTCTGTCATGATATATAGTAACCCTTATTTTTTTTGTGAAACCTTCTAAACATATTGGACTGTAGATTTTGATCATTTAGAGTGAAAAACAAAATTTTGGGGAAATCGTGAATCAGTCCCTTTAAATAGTACAAAAGGAAAAGGACTCGCATATAATGACAACAGTGATTTTATGAAATCATCTTTAGTCATGCAATATCAATTTGTAAAGCTACCTGTCTGCTTTCATTCCGTTTGATGTTATTACAAACCGCGCCAAATCCGACACCCGCTGACCTCCACTTGTGACCAACATATGCGGATCGTGAAAGGTGGATTCGATGGGAGCAACTTGAACCCGAGTCATGTAATCCTGAAGAAGGTACGCCATTGTGGGAGGAATCTACAAAAGTTCGTACACCGTAGGTAATTTGTTCCACCTTAGACTTATAGATAAAATTTGACATTTTCCAGCAAGAAAAAAAAATACTTACATATGTACATAATTATCATGATACTGTGGATTCATCGATTTCCATGCACAAATGTTAAAAGTTTGTGGATATGTCTGATAATTAAGTTTCGTGATACATACATATGTAATAAATGTAGGTTTTCTTTCTTTAAGAGTAAAATCTAAATATGGTTGATCACGTGATTCCGGTGTTTTATTTTCGAGCCATAACAATACCTGCGAATGTCCAAATCTAAATGCGGCGGCGTTGAAGACGTTTTTGGCGGCCGGATTCACACTAGCATTGTAACTAGAGCTAAATCCCCTCTTTCTTAATTTCAGATTGAATTTTACAAGGTCTTCCTCTCGTAGAACGGTAAGTAGGTATTCCCCGTAGGTAACTTGCTGTAGTAGGGCGCCTACGATTTTTCTGGCTTCCTGGAACACCCGCCATGTCCCCCAGTCAGGTCTCACTTTCCTCAGTTCATCTGTTATCCGGTTGTGTTCACGTAAAAACATCAAGTGGTTCCCTCCTAATGACGGCACGACATTCACGCGATGGTCACCTTCAGAGAGAATGTTTACATAATTATATTTAAATTTCCAATGTTTTTGCCTGTGATATCTCTACACATTGTAATGACTGTATTGTTCCCATGAATGTGTTGCAGTTATAAACTACTACAGAAAAATATAGCACGTGGAAAAATATAGGACCTCTATTTTAAAGGCTGGAAATTCTAACAGGAATGAAAGTAGATTATGAATATAAGGAAACACTTCATATTTGAAAATACATGAGGTTATGAAATGCAACGCTTCTCGCCAGCATCCAATTCATGAAGCACAAGTTAACGCGCCGGCGTGGAACATCACAGTTCATAGTTACCCTCATGTATTTTTAGAACTGAAATTTATATTTCTAAACTATAAATAATCAACCAATTCAACACCACGACTTATGACTTTTCAGTAAATTGTTGATATTTTTTGAATAATTATTCTCATGCATCCAATGCATCCCCATAAAGCAAACATTTATTTTCCTTAAACAAATGTTCATAATAGTGATATAGAGGTTTTTATGTCAGGTTTGTAGGTCAGTGCTTTTTATTAAGAAATGAAAAACATTGAAACAAAATAGACATATGACTGACAAAACATGATTAGTAAATGTAAATATACAAGTATTTACATTTCTGAAGATGATGTTTTATCTAACCGAAAAGTACAATATTCCTCAAGCTCAGAAGGCGATATGAAACTTGTACTTCGAGAGTAATTAAGGAAAAGCAGAATATTGACCAAGAAAATGTCTAGTATTTTTTTTATATCATTGAATGATTTAAAACAAGGAAATTGGCTACTAGAGGCTATACCTGGTCGGCCATCTTTGTATACAGCTACAGTTGAAGAGGCAAGTTAACGTTAGACTGCGTCGAAAGTGATTAGAACGAGAGTTTTAGTTTATCATAAGACTAAGTAATTCAAAATATCGAAATCAGATGCTAGAACATGTAGAACTCACCAAATGATACCTGATCGGTTATGTTTAGATCGGGTTCGATGTTTCTAAATCAACAATTGTTACTCCAGTTTGTGTCACCCTTTCTTTACAATTAGTTAAAGGTAACCGAGAGTAAAGACCCGAGTTTTCACAGCGACCAAAATTTAAAATACCTGAAATTAATCAATATTTGGAATTCCCAATTTTATTGTTGGTCTTACGTAGGAAAAATCAAATGTTATATTCACTTAGAAGACACATGTAGGTGAATATGTTCTATATCTCCCAAGCTGTTGGATCTCAGTCAATCCGATAATGCATGATTAAATTTCCGTGTGAATATACACAAGTGGATTACAATACCACTGGTTTTAAACTTTTCCTGTTACATATGATGTCACCTGCTTGTTGGCAGAAGTCGCCGTCTTGGGTTTGACAGGATCCCCCTGCTGGTAACAGATCCCCGTCCGAGACCAGCATACTTCCTGTAAATCAAAAGGTACTTGTATATCTGGGGTTATGGTTATGAAGTAACTGAAGAGGGCAACTCACATCGTCATCTAAAGATCTGTATGAAGGAGAGCACCAATTAAGCATAAAAGTGTATGGGTTCTGAATTCATGCCTCGACCTTAGCCTATGAATAGTCTGTTCTTTTCATGAAATTTTATTTTAGAAACTAAACGATTTTTTTTAAAATTCCGCATACACATGTTTCGTGCATGTAAGCCTTCATTTTACTTCAGTAAAACACCCCATGAGAACCCCTTCATTAAATGCTATTTGATTTGATTGGCTGTAGCTTACCCATATATAGCAGCATTTTTTTTAAATTAGCGATAAATATATAGAAGGTGTGCACAGATATTATATATCACTAGAAAGAAAACTCCTACTACGAGATTCGGTGAAGGTCCAGCCCAGCTCAATTTTACCCGACATTAACATCAAACTAAGAACATCATTGGCAATTCAATTCAACAAGATGTTTTTGAAATTGAAAGCGAATTGAATATATATTAAATTCAAAATAACTCTTTTTATTGACTTTAAAAAAAAAGAGAATTCATAAAAGTTTTTGATATTTTGTATTGTGTCCGGCAAATTTTGAATTTTTTGTCTCTTTACAAGTTTCCGGAACTCTCTTAGCTGTGCTTCGTGAAGTTCAATTTCCACGACGATCTGATTTTGTATACAGCCCTAGTGGCTAGTCCCTAATTAATCTACCAGACAGGAAAAACGTATCTTAATCACCCCAGCGACATGCAGACGAGTTGATTTTATATCAAATGTACAGGTGTTGTTTCCATACCTGTCTCCGAATCTGCGAGATCTAGCCACGCCCTCCGCGAGTCACCGTAGACGACCCCTCCATCAATGAAAGACGTGATCTGGTTGATCTGTTCCCTCGGACCTAAATGATAAAACTACTGCTAAAATTGTCATTCTGAAATTCCATTTGTGCTTTAGTACGACTAACGCCTCGACTTTTATTTGCTCGACCTTGGAGGTTATCCTGCAACATACATGAAAACGTGACCTTTATTTCATAAGTAATAAATGCTCCTCTGTATAGGTCCTAAAATTATGCATGTACATTGTAGTAACTATACTATAAAATACAATAATCTCTTGCTTAGCATATAATAAACAAGAGGCTCATGGGCCTAGAATCGCTCTTCTGATACATTGTAGAACAGGCAAAAATTCTCACCAACCAAAATTCATCAATTAACAAAGTTTAATGATGTTAAATCAAATAGTACCTGAAAATTTAAATGTAACTGTCCAAATGTAGGTCACTCACTGAAGACTCAAAATGCATCAACTGACAAGTCAAATAGTATTCAAATATATCGGACAAATTCCCAAAAAAAGGCCACAGTGACCTACTTTTTTGTCGACACACTCTGAAGACTCAAGACCCATCAACTGACAAAGTTTGATGATTGGAAGTCAAAATAGTATCTGTGATATTCAAATATAGCCGTCAAAATCCAAAATAGGTCACGGTGACCTACGTTTTAGTCAACACACTCTGAAGACTCAACATGCATCAACTGACAAAGTTTGATAATTGCAAGTCAAATAGTATCTGAAATATTAAAATATAGCCATCAAATTCCAAAAGTAGGTCACGGTGACCTACTTTTTGGTCAACAAACTATGAAGACTCAAGATGCATCAACTGACAAAGTTTGATGATCCTAGCTTTCATATTGTCCAAAATATGCATCTAAAATTGAAAATGTGATATTTGGATGTCTGCAAAATTCGAAAAGTAGGTCACAGTGACCCATTTTTTAAAATAAATATGTTTTGAGGCCTCTAGACACATCAACTTACAAGGTTTGATGATTCTAAACCTCTTGGTATCTGAAATAACAACCTAAAATGTATTCATAAATGATTAGCCCAAAAATTCAGAAAGTAGGTCATGGTGACATACTTTTTACATGACGCACTTCAAGGTCCCATGATTCAACAACTGATAACTTTTGATGATCATAGGCTCAATAGTGTCCAAGATATGCATCAAAATCCATTTAATAATAATTACCTGCGAAATTCAAAAAGTAGGTCACCATGACCTACTTTTGAGACAACATGATATAAAGTCCTAAGATGCATCAACTGACAAAATTTGATGATCCTAGTCCTTATACTAAGCAAAATATCAAGTTTTAACAAAACAAAATTTAAGGTCAACTTTGAAGTGACCTTGAGACCACCCCCTTTGCCCCAGGATGATGTCTTGAACATTTTTATTATCTACAACCTATCCTCATCCTTATGCATAAGTTTGGTGATAATTTTCCCAGTGGTTCTTGAGAAGAAGATTTTTTAGCAACCACTTATTTTGTTTGCATTTTCCTAATTATCTCCCTTTGTTAAAGGATCACAACCCTAGTTTTAGTACAAATGAAAGCCCTTGGGCCAAGGATACCCTGTGACAAATTTGACAAAAATTGACCAAGGGGTTCTTGAGATATAGCCCTTTTTACAAAAAGTTGACGCACACCGTACGCCAGACATATGACCATATGATTAGCTATTTGAGCCGTCGGCTCAGAAGAGCTAAAAATGTATCTCACATGATATTCTTCAAAGTACAGTGTATAAAAGTTCCTTAGGAAGGCAAAATGTGCATGATGACCCTCTCTATTAAGGAAACGCTACGATAAAGATCATAAAATGTCCACATCTGCCGCCATTGCAGTACTTGTATGAAAGGCGAAGAAAAGGAACAGTGATAAATCTCATAACTCCTATAAGGAATACAAAATACACAGACCCCTGAATATACCAGAGGTGGGATCAGGTGCCTAAGAGGGGTAAGTATCCCCTGTCGACCGGTCACACCCGCCGTGTATCATTATGCTTATAGATGTATGTGTCCCATATTCATAATACTAAGCAGACGGATGATTAAGATACGATAAAAATTTATATCTTTATGAATGTTCCCATCTACCCAACATAGTTTCTAGTCATCATTACCTGGCTGACAGCCATCTAGCGGAGGAGCGGGTGCGGATCTCACAAACTCCATACAGCTGACGGTGAAGTGCGGGTCATCCGTGGGGATTTCTATTGGGAAACAATCCTCTCTAGTGAAGAACAAATTTAAACAAATCACTGTACCTTATAAAATTAATAATTTGTGTACGTAATGATATCAATGTTCTTGACCAAATGACGTAAATACAAAACGCTATAGTATTCCAAACCTGTCTTGTACTTCTTCACCACAACACTTGATCGGCGAACCAAACCCTGAAAGAAGATTAGTTCTATTTATAGACCCAGTCAACAATTAAAAACACGTGTCGCATTCTATGACGCAATAAATCACATATCAAATGATCTTCACACAACAAGAAAGAATTTATACATCTATATTCACATTGCCAATGTTTTTGCCTTACAATTGCAAATTATACTGATAGTTATTTCCCCATGAACGCGTTGCAGTTGTAATCAGTGCGCGTATGGATATTGATGAATACATGCGTAGTACACCGGTAGAAATGAAAGAACGTGTGGTAAGTAGATAAAATAATTAAAATACATGAGGGTATGAACTGCAATGCTTCACGCCAGTATGAGGGTATGAACTGCAATGCTTCACGCCAGTATGAGGGTATGAACTGCAATGCTTCACGCCAGTATGAGGGTATGAACTGCAATGCTTCACGCCAGTATGAGGGTATGAACTGCAATGCTTCACGCCAGTATGAGGGTATGAACTGCAATGCTTCACGCCAGTATACTTTTCATGAAGCACAGTATTCATTTCATATAGCTTTTTTGCAGGACTTCAGTATATCTTTATAAGTTTTAATATATCAATGCGCTAAATATTGAGTATCTCCATGTAGGCCTACATGTATGATCAGATAAGTGAGCATTGTGACCAATAGGTCTCTTGTTCGACGTACCTACACTACTTCAAATTGTCATATCGCAAAAGATCTTGAATTTAGACAAGAATAAGATTGATAGAGCTATGCTTGTATCAATATTTTCCATGACTTAGATATGATTGCAGAAATGATACTATGAATTCATCAGTTTTCGTAGTCATCATTTTCGTGGGTTTTTCTCCATTTTTCCTCGAACACGAGAAACAACCCGCAGTAGAAGATGATTACTACTCAACCACAGAATCAACTTCTCATGAAAATGCTAAAATATGCTTTTCTCAAACCATGAAAATTCTACCCTACGAAAATAAAATCAGTGATTCTATAGCACATTTGTAGATACCTTCCGTCACAGGAGTGGATACTATGTCGTGATCAATGAACTGTCCCCACACCATCACCATCAGGGTCTGGGTAAAGTCAGTCTCCGTGCAGTCTCCTGCCGCCCGGAATAATTTGTTACTGATCAATCTTGTGCTGGGAAGAGGCTGTCCATTTTTACCGTTTTTCCGTGGGGAAGTTATTTCTAAAATGCGAATACGTATGTACATGTTTTCGGAAAACGCGTGACGACAGTAAAAAATTTTTTATCACAGTGCTGATTTCTCAGATCCTTCTAAAATATCGTAAAAAGACTTTTGTAAAATTTCTCATCTATTCGAATCATGCAGTTAAACAGACATAATTTGCATTTGGAACTTTCAGATTTTGCAGTATGACAGTGACTATAATCAAAATTCAAATTCCGTGAATGTATTAGACGATTTTAAAGGAAACACATTGAATTGTGGGATTTGAATCAAAGTATCAGAGTCAAGGTATAGAGCGAGATTAATATAAGCCTTTTGGCTTATTTCGCAATCTATTTCATGTATAAGACATTGTTTGTAAACATTATCGAATGATTTACGAATAAATATTGTTTAAACTAAGGTATATTACTTAATTAAGCGATATATGTCGCCGGGTTCATATTAATTTTATCACATCGCAGACTCATGCGAAGAGTTAATCCGGGCTTGTAGAACATCTATCATTTTAACAAGTCTACGATAGTAAAGGAACATCAAAATAAGTAACACGATTAACAGAGGGTTTCCATACCGTCGTCATATTGCGCAGGTTGATATCGAGGCTGAGGTGTAATGGCGGCCCCCCACTCCGGATGATTTATATTATTGCAACTTCCATCCGTGGATCTGTAGGCACTTCGTTCTGCTTTGTCACAGTTTTCTAGCGTTTCATTTGGACAAAATTGTGACTGGATTTCTTCACGAAGTTCGGGATGAGAAGCCAGTTCCGTTGGTGTCATGCCAGTTCTATATCGGGAAAGAAATCGAATCATGGCACGATAAATGTGTATCATGATAAATTCAATCCGCGCAAACACGGGTTATGTTAAACCATGAAAAAATGCATCAATTTAGTTTCAACCGGCACAAGTACCATTGACGTTGAGATGATTTTTGATGATGAATGGATTAAAATTCACCGAATCATGGGGAAATGCATCATTAAAAAGTGAAGATAATGAACAGTGATTAATCTCACAATTCCTGTAAAGAATATGAAAATGAGAGTAGGGCAAACACGGACCCCTAAACACGCCGGGAGGAGTAAGTATCCCCCTTTGCCCCATCACTCCCGCCATAAGCCTGATAAGTCATATTTAGCATTGAACAAATTATATTAAAGCGAATAAACCAATAAAAAAGAATGAATGAATTACTGTTTTAGAAGACGGAATTACGCGAAATAATCCGGAACAATACGATTTGAAAACTCAAGGTCGAAACGAATTGAGATAACTTGTACAACAATCGACCTTACAGATTATGTAATTTTAGATTCATCCCGCGCAAACATGGGTGACGTTGAGATCAGTGTCATCTGTGAATGGATTCAAATTTATTTCTTTGATTTATGCACATAGAGGTGACCGAGGACGGGATGGGGTGAATCGTAAAAATAAAAATGAAAATAACACGTTTGTTTGAAATTCAAATTGTATTTAGAAAAAGAAAAGAAAAATTGATTCGAAAAAAAAAATATTCTAATTGATCCCGGTTAAATAGCATTTTCTATTCAAAAAATATGTGCAATTGTTGTAACTCCAATATTTAAGTTTCCTTATCCCCGTTCGAATCCAATCACTGCAAATTAACCCCAAGAGTTCTTCTATCTTGACCTGAACAATCATAGAAAAGAAACTTTAAAATTTGGGCTAGAGATTCACTTTGTAGAATGTGGTGATATACTTGAAATTTTCGTGGAAAATTTCGGTCTATT
The DNA here is from genome assembly GCF_947568905.1 of Ostrea edulis. Taxonomy (NCBI): domain Eukaryota; kingdom Metazoa; phylum Mollusca; class Bivalvia; order Ostreida; family Ostreidae; genus Ostrea; species Ostrea edulis. The sequence goes on from NC_079170.1 coordinate 28,663,559, forward strand.
TTGTTTAAATGCAATTAACACAATGTGAGATGACGTAAAATGTAAGGAAACTCCAGGAACAGAGGGTCCTAATTAAGATTAATTTACATTTTATTTTTATGCGATACGTGTCTTTATGTCCTTGAAAGTCCCAAGAAAGCCTTGCTTAAACAGTACCTGACCTATAGCTTGAATAACAGAAACAAGTGTATCTGTAGAGGACATTAAGATATAACATGTATGATCCTAGACTTACAATAGATATATTGCAGAGGATATTGCAGAAACTTTGAACATTACTTTAAACCATTTTCTACTATTATCTGAAAGGTCCAGATTTAGAAAGAAACCTAAACTCACTGTTGGACCAGGGTCCGGGTCACCTCTATGGAGATGATGCCGTTTAAGGCCATCTTCTCGGCTTCTTTCTTGCGTTTGTTGATCATGTCATGCTTGTTTTTAGAGGGTTCTTCGTTGGTATCAATTCCTGTAATATCAAAACTATGTCGATATTCCTGACATGTAACTTTGTACTTGAATGCCTTATAGGAATGTCAGATTGTCTTCCATCCATATTGTTGTCATCATTTTAATCGTAACACGATAACTTGAATAACTTTCAACATAAACTTTTCATATTTCATAAAAAGGTAGATGATTATCAATGAAAAACGCCTATGTATTGTAGGGTCATGGTGTTAAAAGTCAAGGTCACAAAAAATTATTCCCGTGGGGATCCGGGCTAGAATACACCCTCGGTACCCTTTGCTTGTCGTAAGAGGTGACTAAATGGAGCGGTCCTTCGGTTAAGACCACAAAAACCGAGGCGCCGTGTCACCGCAGGTGTAGCACGATAAAGATCCCTCCCTGCTCAAAGGCCGTAAACGCCGAGCATAGGCCTAAATTTTGGAGCCCTTCGTTGGCAATGATGACGTCTCCATATGAGTGAAATATTCTTGAGAGGGACGTTAAACAATTTGTAATCAATAAGCCTTTCAATCTTAAACTTTATGCTTTATCATTGTGACACGACAGATTGAAACGTTTACTACACAGATTTTGTTTTTGAAAGCTTTGTCTTATCGGAGATCTACCATTTTAGAAAAGTTTGATTAAGTCAGTTTAATGTACGTCAAAGGTCCTAAAGACGGCAAGCTTTGGTAAAAAGCTATACTTGTAACGGTATTTAATTAATTAAATTTCTGTGAGACCCTTTCTGGGTCAATTTTGTCGTTAAAAATGAAAATAATAATTGAAAGAAAGAGAGAAAAGGGGATGACCTTTTTCCTTAAATTCACGTAACTCCTTTCTATAATTCTCAAGGGTTTGATCTCCAGCTTTGATTGCTTTTCGTACAGCCTTCCGAATTTCCTTGCTGCTTAAACCATCTGCTGTACACGTACCTGGCAGTACGAAAAGAGCCACCACATAGGTAAGAAATCTGACATCTGAAAAAAAAAACACTTTATAAATCGAAATTTTCAAAGAATTGTTGCCACATCGCTAAGGGCTGTTCAGTGGAATTGACAGGTAAATTACGCAAAAGTTGAAAATCTGAGTATACATGTACACAACCCATAGACTATAATATGACCAAAGGAATGGGGTTGACAAAGGTGTGTATTTGTACCCCGACGTTTTGTGAATTTGTTTTCTAGTTGTAACCCTAAATAGTCCCAGGTCGACCAGTCGATCTTATGATGGCATCCTAAATCAGATGTTAAAAGTATAAAATTCGTAATGTTAACTAATAGATTGAATTTTCAACAGGGAAAAAAATACACATCCGATTTCAATGCTATAACACCATCAGTAGTCACAGACAATGAATAAAGAAGAAGGTAGAATATATCTACATGTATCAAGGTCCCTTAGACAAAGGCTTTGTGACTTATTAAATCATAAACAAATGAAACATCAAAGAGACTCAAACTTTTTTTTTTTTTGCAAAAATTATACTATCTACAGGGCCGTAAATTAACCTTCAATTTGGAGGAGGCAGGAAATTAGGCGGGGGTCTGGGGGCCGCCCAGGCCCCCAGACGCTGAGCACATTTTGTGCACACTGAACACGTTTCGTGCAAAATCCTTGATTCTAGGGCCTTCTAAGATGTTACTTGACTAACTCATTCTAAAAGAAAGATTTGGAATGCTTTTTAAGGGAGGTATTATGTTCTTAGTTATTGGAAACAACATAAATTCTAATGAACTTTAAATTTTAATTTTTTTTGGCTCAAAAGTTGGAGGAGGCACCTGCCTCCTCCGCCTCCATGTAATTTACGGCCCTGATCTAAAGTACATTTAGGTCAATGTCATGTACATCATGCATGCTGACTAGGAATATACATGTAAAACATGAAACATTTATACAAATGTAGGCCTAGTTCAAAAGATATAGCCGACGATCATCAGAAAATTATGTCAACTTTTAACAAATTTTTATTAATTGTATAAGTAGTAAATCTGATAATAAGCACGTAGAGTCGGATGGGGTGGAGGGTTTGGGAGTGTTGTCCCCTTTTATTGACAATTTTTGTTGTTATTATTTTGACATGCAGAGTGTTAGATTACCCTACTTCTTTATCTTATGAATAGTAAGCGTGTATTTTTGAATTAAATCCATGTGCTGAAGGATGAACGTCCCCCCCCACCACCATTTCCTCTCCAACGATAAGATAGTAAGAATGAAAATGTTTTAGGTTTTTTGTTTTATATTTTATCCTCCCCTACGAATTTAAGTATTTTCAATATTTGGTAAAATAGGATTGCGGTTTTGTTTTCTTTTCAATTTTTTCTTTCGCTTGTCATTTATACTTAACAATGAAATCAACATCTCCGGATTGCTTTCCAATTTGAAAAACAATGTCACGTGCCTTAAAAATATCTTCCTCTAGTTGGGTGCTATTTATTAATCACCCCCTCTCCTCCCCATCATCTTCAGTATCTAAAAAGGAATTCTGGCTAGTGGTTATAAGGAATGTTTTTAGTAACTGCTATTTTTAGTTTTTCAAATTACTGGTTCATATATATCTCCGTTCTCTGACAATGCCTCATTAAATGTGGTATATATATGAGAATGGATATTTTAGTCAAAATATGATAAAGATCAATTGACCTTCAAGGTTTTCAAGATATGGAAAATATCACCCCACAAAAAGACACATATCAAGGAAAACAATACAAAAATGAATATCACCGAAGGAATAAGAATATAATTACAAATGGAAAATCTTATCAAAACAAATAGGAAATAAGAACAAAAATATTTTGCAACATAAATGTATGACCTGCCATAGAAACCGTCAATGTTTGTTTTCATATTTTCCTTGTCTGTGTATTGTAAAAATATTTTCCACCTGTTAATCAGAAATCTTTATTTCAAGTGGGGTTATACCGCAAGTTAACATTAGCGCTCAAGAGCTTTTCACTAAATACAAAGAATACGGTCTCTCCCATAAACATACAGGAATGTCCAATTTCTGTCGAAGTCCATCGCTTTTAAAAACAATTTGTTTACTTGAACAATTCTAACCAACATGCTTAAAATGTTTATCTGATTATATACGTCACTGATAAAATTCAATTAAATCCACTTCGTCCAAGATTGATTAATGTCCATACCACAAACAAATTCCAAATTAAAGTGAATAAAGCACTTCTGATATATTGAAAACACTGTCCTACATTTTTGTCTGTTTTTTCATTCAATGTGTTTTTAATAGAAGTCACTGAAGGAGATAACATGCATAGTAGTATACTTAATCTATCAACACATCTCTGAAATTGTGGAGCCTAATCATTAAAGGCTCAGTGGATAATTTTACACTTCACTGAATTTGTTTAAATCGTAATTTCATACCACAAGTAGATAGGTCATTTCACTCTTAAAGTTATTGAATGATATAGTTTATATATTCCGCAGTTTAAGGTAAAACTCTCGTGATAAATATAATATTTGCATGACAGCACATTGAAGATACACGACGTAATAAGTGGTGGGGGAGGGGGGCGGGAGGAAATTTTCCCCCCATGAATTTCATTCAAAAGTATGGTCATTGGTTCTTTCATATTTCATTTACTTACTGTGTAGGTGGTTGGAGAGCCGTGATTAATTTCAGTAAAAGTAAATTCCAATAAAGTGACTGAAAAATTACCGGTAGTTACATGTATTGTGTTGTATACATATGTTGGTATTTGACTTTTATTGAATTATATTCACTTAGTTACTAAGTTAGAAATAGGTACTCATGTGAATTAATAATTGAAAAATATTTAATTTACAGAATAAAATACAGTGCAATTCTTGCAGAGAATATATGTTTTTAAAATGCTGGATCAGTTACGTTAGCAATGAGCGAATTTATATCAATATTCCAACGAGACACAAACAGAGTCAAAACACTTTATTTATACATGTATTTCTTTCTTTTTTTAACTTTTGATAATAGAGTTTTCAGTGGGTAACTCAGTGGCTTCAGATTAATATTAAATATATCATAAAGGATGAAAATTACCAAGTTCGTCAAGAATTTAGAAAATATATACTGTATATAAAAAAAATAAATGAAAATAAAAATAAATTAATGTAACAAAAATAATAATCATATTACACGCATGTCATTCAATTCCCTGGAAATACTACATATCTGGTGTCATTATAGAGACTCCTGTACTCACCCATGCTGTTTTGCTGACAATTGTTTGGTCATCTGAATGAAAAATAATGGTACGCTGGGATTTAAATACCAAGACATACCATGATTCACGAGAATTGCCAAATATTTAATTTTAGAATAATAGTATTAATGCGATTTCTTTGTGAAAAGGATTCATCTTGAACTAAGATTTGCAAATCAAATGAAACTGGATTAATTCTTGTATAGTATAACGTCCATTATTCCAACCGTGGTCACTCCATTTGTTTGTTGTAAAGAAAGCACTATCTGTATAGGTGATAGACGGACACCGCCTGACTCAGTATCCCTAAGAAAATTTCAATAATTATGGATTTTCTCACAACCAAGGTTTCATACATCTTCCCATGGTAAGAGTTTCTTATCCGATCCGCTTTACGCGGAGCGGATCAGAAACCATTGACTTGGGAAGATGGGTTTGACAATACACTCCTGATTTCTGAAACAATACGGTACGATAGCCGTGACGTCATTTAGTTAGGTCAATGTATTCTACTCAGAAAACAGGTGCACGCAGGTTTACCGAACAGTGAATGTCGGCAGGGTGACTGAGTGACGTCCAGAACCGATGAAAAAATACGTAACTATAGCCTAAAATTAACTTAGTCCAGAATGTATAAGCTATATCCTTATGAGTTTACTTCAAACAGGACCACAGAAACAGTGAATTTTCACACTCAGCTTTCTGCAGTTAAATGATATATTAATTTACAAGCCGTAAATAAGGCAATTTCAAGTTTTTTTTTCTATTTTTAGCGTAGAATACACCCTCTCTCTCTCTCTCTCTCTCTCTCTCTCTCTCTCTCTCTCTCTCTCCAAGTATAGCTTTACAAAAAAGTTTGCCGTCTACAAGAACAATACAGTAAACTATAATGGAAAATCTCATATAAGGTAAAGTTTTAAAAAAATACACCTGCTAGAACCTACTGTTTGTTGTGTGACCTTGAAGTAGACATACTATTTGTAATAAAAACAGAAAGCATACTATTAGTTTCTTCTGAACGCAAGAAAAAAGTAAAAAGCAGATGTTCAGTGTGTTTAATACTGTAGCGTGTTGTGTATTGGGTTCTCAGGGATAATGTAATAATTTTCCTCTAACTCTGCCTGAGTAATAATGATTGGTATAATAATTTTTCTCTAATCGGGTAAATAAATTCTTCAATCACTTATATAATCAATGGAAATAATGTACGACGTTGGGCTTTCTTATTTCACCGTGTGTCTGTACCCGGTTCCTGTTGAGAGTGAAACACTTGGTGTCTCAATCTTCTTCAGATTTACTACACAAAGCGCCTCACCTCAATTCCCTGGGTTTCTTGACACTGGTTTCTGCTTTACTCTACCTCTGATTTCTTCTTTCTATTTTTCTTCTTACTCTCCGAGCTTCTCCGCTGCTGTTCACTTCCAACTCCTCCAGATTCTGCAGTCCATCAGTTTATATACCCTTGGCGTAGTCCACTCCACGGGAAGTCAGGTCGTTCCATTATTCTCACATGAATCAAGTTCATTAGAACGTTTCTCTTTATAGGATATTATCATTACATTACCCACGCCTCTGATTTCATTCGTCCCGCATGCTTATCGATTCTCTCAACTCTTTGTTTTAAAGATGTTTTTATTATTCATATTCTAAGCATAAAGATCAACACATGTACCAACATAACAGTCTGTTAGCGGTAGAAATAAAACACCCAGTTTCATTGCAAACCCAATATAATTGTTTTTCTTTTGTTTTGTTTTCTATAACTTAATCATACCAAACGTCTTCTTCAAATTTTTCTTCACTTTCACCCTTCTCTTGATATCTCCTGATCACTCTAAATATTTTCTGATGACCCGTTTTCTTCTGTTCATCAAGCTTTACGTTGGTCTGCGTTCCAGCATCAATTCTCTCTTTTCTGGCATTTTTGCAACAGGATCAGTGATCAAGGGCGCCTCTTGGGAATCGGGTTGACTGATCTCCGTTTCATTCTCAGTTTCTATTTCTTTATCTTTGCGTTTAACGCCTAGTAAACGTGGTGTTGTTCTTTTACGCTGGTTTCTACCGACCTCCAGATCAGCATCATCAAAGATCAGTTCTCCTGGGTCTTTGTCCCACTCCTCTTCCTCTTGTTGGGAAGGCTATGGTGTAGACTCTACTTGCTCTGGAATAGCTGCTTTGATCTGTTCTACACTCTGGTGAACCCTTTTGGTGTGCCTCGTAAGAATAATCCTTTTCCCAAAAGCTTGGTCACATAAGTCACATTCAAACTTTCGTTTGTTCATGTCAGCCAAACCACATGCCAACAAATGGTTACTCCACTCATCTTTTGACGGAAGGCGAACCAAGCAAATCAAACATAAACATCCTGGTTTTCTAGGTGTCAATTGTGTAACTGGCATCTTTTAATGCCTATTCTATCCTACAAATAAACAAAATTATATTTTAACAATCTTAAGGGTTTATTTTTTAATACTGTATATATATTGGTTTTTTTATTACAAAAGTGTAACAATACTCAGTTACGGAGTGTAATCAAATTGATAATCACTGTGCCACTTTGTCTTTCTGCGCTGTCTGCGATCAGAATATGTCATTTCTAATTCACTGAGTTCTGAATTTCCAAGCAAATCTATCTTAGCTTCATCACCTTCAGGTTCATCATTCAGACTCTCATCTTGCGTACTTTCTTGACTCTCAATAAACTGTTCAGATTCATAACTTAGGACCTGAGTTCCATAAGGACGTAATCTGTCAACATGCACTATGAGTGTTTTATCGGCATCTTTCTTGCGTATTTTGTATGTAGTATCGGTGTGTTTTTCTTCTATACTATAAGGACCATACCAAAAACTCATCAACTTTAGAGAATTTCCAATTTTTCTTTGTGGGAAAAACACTATTACATCATCACCCACGGTAAAGCTCTTACAAACCACATTTTGATCATGGTATTTCTTTTGTCTTAGCATAGATTGCTTGCTAATCTGGCGTATTACTAATCTAGCGTGTATATTTACACGCTTCTTCCAGTGTTTCACGAAGTTTCCATACATAATCATGAACATTACTTGGTTTTATGTCACTTGGTAATTCATACCTTAGATCCAGTGGAGTGGATACTTCAGCATATTTGGGGTACTACCTGTGGTTTCGTGAACTGCAGAGCGATATGCCATGAGAACATATGCCAAATGTTTATCCCAGTGTTGCTGGTGGTCAGACACATACGCAGTCAGCATTGTAGCTAAGATTTTATCAAATCTTTCCACCATTCCATCAGACTTTGGGTGAAAAGCTGTAGTTCGGGTTTTTCTGATACCGAGTAGGTTACATAGTTACTTAAACAACTTACTCTCATACTGTCTGCCCTGATCACTATGAATAATTTCTGGCACACCCCATTTTGTTATGAATTGCTCTACTATGACGTCGGCTACGGTCAGTGCTTCAATGTTTCTTAATGGGTACGCATCCGTCCACTTCGTGAAGTAATCTGATATTACTAAAATATATTTATTACCATTATCTGTTTCAGGCAAGGGGCCCATAATATCTGTAGCTACCCGTTCTAAGGGATACCCAGTCTGGTCTAACTGCATGAAGTTCTTTCCTGCAGACCGAGTTTTCCTCTTCCGACATTGTGGACACCCGGTTACATAGTTTCTTACATCACTTTGCAAGCCTGTCCAGTAGAATTTTTCTCGAACTCTAGCCAATGTTTTGGTCACACCCAGGTGACCCGAAGTACGTGCATCGTGACATTGTTTAAGAATTTCTTTTCTTTCTGACAATGGTACTAAAATCTGCCTAAACGCCTTTCCATTACTTATCCATTTTCTACAAAGCAAATCATTTTCAATTTCTAGAGAATTCCACTGAGACCATAATGATTTAACAACGTTGCTGTCACCTTTCATTTCAGTAAATTCTGGACGCTTCTTGTTAATAACCCAGGTTTTTACCTTTTGTAGGTCAGAATTGTCCTTCTGAAGTTCTTTTATTGTCATATTACTCTCATCTTCGGTTGCGTCTACTGCATGTATAATGCTTACTTTGGGGTCTTCCTTATCAATGTCACTCTTTTCAGTGATTCCGCACTGACGGCATGAATATCTACTCAGACTATCTGCATTGCAGTTTTGCACCTGGTCTATGTCTTATATCTAGATCATATGTACCAAGAAACTCAATCCCTGTGGGTCTTTAAAATTCATCAGCCACTTTAACGCGCTATGGTCAGTTCTAACAATAGTTTTGTGCCCGTATATATAGTGACGAAAATGTTGGCATGCATACACTACCGCTAAAAGCTCTTTCCTTGTCACACAATATTTACGTTCACTCTTTGAAAGAGTTCTGCTAGCATAGAAAATTACTCTTGTCTAACCTTCAATGTCCTGCGACAAGACTGCACCAATTCCTACTTGACTAGCGTCAGTATCGAGAACAAAGGGTAACGAGAAGTCAGGATGAGCTAGAATTGGGGCACTAACTAAGCGACCTTTTAGTTTTTCAAAAGCTTCCTGACACTTTGTGGTCCATTTAAACACTCTGCCTTTTTCTGTCAACCTAAACAATGATTTAGCTAGAGAGGAGAAACAGCTATAAACCTCCTATAATAAACCACATAAATCCAAAAAAGATCACACTTCACTTGCATCAATTGGTACAGGCCAATTTTCAATCACTGCTATATTCTGAGGATCAGTTTGCACTCCCATGCCAAACACTCTGTAACCAAGAAATAAAACTTCTTTTTTAAACAGTGTGCACTTAGAGGGTTTCATTTTCAGCCCAGCTTGTTGCAGTCTTTGAAACACCTGTTCAAGATTTTGTAATGTGTCTTCAAACAATTTACCAAACACGATTATGTCATCTATATACACCAGACATATCTTAAAATGCAAACCAGCAAGTACAGTCTCCATCAATCTCTCAAAAGTTGCTGGACTGTTGCAAAGCCCAAAAGGCATGCCTGAGAATTGAAACAGGCCATTTCTTGTAACAAACGCGGTCTTTTGTTTATCAGCTTTCATTTCAATCTGCTAAAAACCTGAATTAAGATGCAAGGTACAAAACCAGTTAGCCCCTCTCAAACGATCAAGTGAATCGTCGATTCTTGGCAAGGGGTATCCATCTTTTACAGTCTTACTATTTAGAGACCTGTAATCTACACAAAACCTTTTAGTGCCATCCTTCTTTTCTACCAATATTACCCCGGCAGCCCATGGACTTGACGAGGGTTCAACTATACCCCGCTCAATCATATTCTCCACTTCTTTGTCGACAAATTCTGCTGCATGGTGAGGTAAACGTCTTGGCGGTTGCTTAGTCGGCTTTGCACCTTTTGTGTTTATTTTGTGTTTAATTAATGAAGTTCTTCCAAAATCGTCTTTGGACTTGGAAAACAAATGTTGAAACCTTGATAATGTCATTTTCACTTTAGCTAATTGCTCCTCTTTCAGATATCTAGTGGCTTCATGGTGCATCTCAATTAAATGCACTGGGATTCTGTCTTCTTTACCAGTTACAAAAGAGTTTAACACGTTCACATCGACACATTTAGAGACATCCATTACAGTCGATGTCACGCCTACTACCGTGTTCTTATAAATTGTTTGAATCTGGCCTGACATATTCATGAAATGCAATGCAACACTTTTATCAAAACTAACGAGAGTTCTGGAAACCATTGCTTTCCCACTTCTTTGAAATTTTTCACATGGTTCCACTAACAAGGCTCTCTGAATTGTAGTTCCAGGAGATGACAGTATTTCACCTGTACAAACCATTTCACTTCTAGGTGGAATTACAATAGTTTCGGTCAGGCTAACGTGAAAACACCCAATGTGGCCTTGTAACTGTAGTTCATGCTTTACCCCCATGTATATACATTTTGTTTCGAGATATGTCAACTAAACAATGACTTGATTTAAGGAAAGCAAGACCTAAAATTCCGTTGGCCACCACAGCTTTACATTCAAACTTATATTCCCCTAACTGGATTTTGAAATTTCCTTTTCCTTTTACTTCTAAGGGAGTTCCATCTGCGCCCACAATGTTTTGTGCAAGTGGTTCCAAACAACAAGGATATGTCCTTTCTATCTCATTAAATATTCTATCAGCAAGAATGGTTAATGTTGCACCGGTGTCAACTAGCAAATTACATGGAACCATGTTTACAAACGCATTTATAAACAAACCAGATTCTGTACCCACTGTAGCGTTCTTTATACATTGTAGTAGCCGTATTAGATGTCGGTTCATGACCTTTGCCCTTGAACTGACTTTCGGAATGTTTATCTGCTTTGGATTTAACAGAATTCTTTTGTGTCTGTTCTTGGTTTGTCCTTGGCTTCATATAACAATCTTTTATCTTATGCCCACGCTTCCCACAATGATGGCATTTAAAAGGAAAACTACTGTAATGCCCTGTATCCGTAGACCCGGACGACCCCTTACTTGCAGCCAATTTTGATATATTATTCTCCAAATCTTTCATGGACTGTTGAATTTTCTGACGAAGCTTAAGACGTTCTTCATTTACACCCATGCTACTCCGTGCAGTATATGTAGTTGTATCTACTTGGTCCTTTGCAGCACCTCGAGCAAATCCAACATCATGCCTACGTTGACGCTCAGCTCTGCAAAACGCTTCTATTTCGACTGTTAATATTACAGTATTATTTAAAGATTTGGGTCGAGACTGTTGAATACGGAGCCGCATGTCGAAATCAGACAATGCATCAACAAACTGGTCTTTGGCAATCATTTCAGTTACCTCCCTTGGCGCTGTAGGGTATGCAAGATGAGTCAAACGACGCATACTTTCCCCTAGCTCTGGTAAAGTATCTGTCGCTTTTTGGCGTTTTCCCCTCAACATTGCTCGGTACAGTTCGGTTTGATTTGCAGGAGCAAATCTAGCCTCTAATGCTTCGCATAAATCTTCATATGTGCATGTTGTACTTATTTTCATGTTACCAAGGACAGTCTGTGCTTGTCCCCTTAAAGACGCTGCCAAGTATAAGCTCTTATGTCGAGGATTCCACGTGTTAATACTACAGCAGGCTTCAAAGTGAGCTTTATAGTCTATCCAAGAGGATGTGCCATCAAACGTTGCCGGTTTCATGATAGTTTTGCCCATGGTATACTCTGTCAGATTGTTTTCAGCACTGCCTTTCGAGCTCGATTTTTTATTTAAGCCTAGGTTTGGATGTGGTCCATTCCCTGCACTAAGTCCTGATGTCCATGTTACACTAATCGTCGTTGATGTAGCCCCGAGATAATGTCTATAAAAAGGAAAACTACCCGAAATTGGCGTCTCAGAGAAAATCGGTTGTTCAATTGATCGAGGGGTTTGAAAATCGTAATGACCGGTATTCATTGTTGTTTCTTTACTTGTGTCCTCTTGGTAAAAAGAGTAATTTGATTTTGGATATTTTGAATGACCAAAATTATCAACAGTGTTTGGATTAACTCTTGCACCTCCAGTAGTGGCATATCGATACGTCAGCTCGTCTATACTAGTATCGGATTTCTGTCTTACATCTACCCCCAGAATCTGGTATCAAAGACGGTTTAGATGTATAAGGCGTAGACCTCAATTTATCCAATTTTTTTTAAACTTCTCTCGTCTAGCATCTACTGCACTGAGATCAGCCCAAAGGTCAGCTTCTTTGTCATCCATTTCTAATATTCTTTTGAGGAACACAAAAACAAGACCCTTATATGTCTATTATTCTACTTTTATTTGTATACCTTTCTAACTCAAAATTCCGATACACAGTCGCCCTGAACCTGGTATACAGTACCCGGTAACACTACACCTTGTTCAAAACACCCGGTAACAATGCAACTGGTATCTAGTACCCGGTAACAATACACCCGGTATCTAGCACTTGGTAACAATACACCCGGTATCTAGCACTTGGTAACAATGCACCCGGTATCTAGCACCCGGTAACAATACACCCGGTTTATGCTACTTTTTAAAAATAGCCAAATAAAAACTAAGAAATTAACTTACATTGAAATCACTACAATTTTACCCCTGAACCGGCTACCACCAAAATATAACGTGTTTTGTACTGGGTTCTCAGGGATAATATAATAGTTTTCCTCTGACTCTGCCCGAGTTAATAATGATTGGTATAATAATTTTTCTCCAATTGGGTAATACTTCAATCACTTATATAATCAATGGAAATAATGCACGAGATGGGCTTTCTTATTTCACCGTGTGTCTGTACCCGGTTCCTGTTGAGAGTGAAGCACTTGGTGTCTCAATCTTCTTCAGATTTACTACACAAAGCGCCTCACCTCAATTCCCTGGGTTTCTTTCCACTGGTTTCTGCTTTACCCTACCTCTGATTTCTCCTTTCTCTCCGAGCTTCTCCGCTGCTGTTCACTTCCAACTCCTCCAGATTATGCAGTCCATCAGTTTATATACCCTTGGCGTAGTCCACTCCACGGGAAGTCAGGTCGTTCCATTATTCCCACATGAATCAAGTTCATTAGAACGTTTCTCTTTATAGGATATTATCATTACAATAAATTCACACAACAAGAAACAAAATATACTAAATAGCTTAGAATTGTCAAAATATTCTCTAGAAGTATTTTAAAGTTTGCGTGCAAAAGACCATTTCTGTTCTCTATCAAATTATAGAAACGTTTTTGACATTTGCTATGAATAAGATCAAAGCACATTGCAATTTTCTTCTTCTTCTGTTTGCTTTACGTTTCCTCAAGAATTTGTCACCCATGCCGAGATACCACCGTCTGTACGTGAAGTGTCATAAAATTTAAACACATGCTTAGCGTTCGGGGCGGTAGCAGAAAGGATTCTCAAATGTACCAACACCTGCCTCAACATGGGGTATTATGTCATATCAAAGGCCCTGTATTTCTATTTCTAAATGCTTGAACATGGGCTTCTGTCTTTGCGGTGTCATCCGAAGGAACGTTCCATTTAGTCGCCTCTGAAGCTTGACACAATGATAAGTTGTATTGGCAAAAACTACATTGTTATAACGACCATAGAATCTGCGAAATGTTGATTTTAAATGAGACTGTTGATACCCCTGTACCATTAACGTGTTTGGCAGTAGCCTGCTCCGATTGAAAAAAAGTGATCATGCGCAGAACAAGCCTTTGTTTGTATCACTTTATTAACTGAAAATTAGTTAATATAACATACATTTAAGAGAAGGGAGGAACATGTGCAAAACACATCCACTGTGAGCCCAATATCTTCATCATCATGAATTGCCATATAGAATGGAAAAACCCAGAATATAATGAGGATATTTAAAAACAAATCAAGCGAAGCTCCACTTACATTTGTATATACACTCTGTAACTAGATCTACGTGTAGATACTTATACGTACATTTGTATATACACTCTGTAACTAGATCTACGTGTAGATACCTATACGTACATTTGTATATACACTCTGTAACTAGATCTACGTGTAGACACCTATACGTACATTTGTATATACACTCTGTAACTAAATCTACGTGTAGATACCTATACATACATTTGTATATACACTCTGTAACTAGATCTACGTGTAGACACCTATACGTACATTTGTATATACACTCTGTAACTAGATCTACGTGTAGACACCTATACGTACATTTGTATATACACTCTGTAACTAGATCTACGTGTAGACACCTATACGTACATTTGTATATACACTCTGTAAATAGATCTACGTGTACATACCTATACGTACATGAATATGTAAATAACAGAAGATGTTTAAAAGTATATATGAATTTTATTTCAGATTTATTCATGAAATGACCAAAACATATACTTGAAAAATTTCGAACTTCCCCCCGTTCACGGTACAAAATCACACAGGCATCCATATCAACCTCTTCTCTGGCCGCCCCTAGGTTTCGTGTTGGATCTCCACGCGGAAAAGTTAATTCCTGGTAGCTGGTCGCACTTGATCCAATCGTTACTAAAATGAGTCAATAATTCAACATTATGAATAGAATGACCAGAATGATGGCCATGCCGTTTAGTAGTATCTTGAAATAATACTATGCTTCATATAATATCAAGTTCATTTTTCACAATCATGCATAATACAATAGTGTACAAAACATATGCGTTATGCTATATCACAAACTTTCATGGACTTTAAAATCTAAAGTTGATGTTCTATTTCCAGATCCCAGTACGTGTATGTATCAATACATAAATAATAATATATGTTGCACAATATCAAAACAAGAACTTCTGCTGCAGAAAAAAAATGAACTGCACATCAAGAAACATTTAAGGAAGTTATAGAAGATGCACATTACCAGTAATAGAAAACAATGCTGAAAAGAGCCTCATGCACTACTAGTGTTCACTTGAAAATATGAGTCACTGGCCCAGTGGGTATTTGAGACATAAAGGCTGACAGTAGCACATGCATTTGATATATACCTTGGGTTCGGGACATGAAACACATCTGGTTGTACAGTCTCCACACCAAGGTTCTCACACAGAATTTTAGACAACTTGACTTTTCGTATTTCTTGCAACTGTTCTGAAATTAAAAGAAAAATTTTGTCCTGTTCAATATGAAGGAATATGGAAATTGTGTTTACATACATTGTAATGAAGAGTTGTTAGTATTTTTAACAAGTTTGTTTGTTCAGGTGTGCTGTTTGTAGTTGTACTGACTTCACGAGAAGACCTATACATGGTACTCCATGCCGTAGAAATGAGGGTTTTTTTTATCGTGCTTATGCCTACCGCGACATGGGATCTCCGTTTTTAAGGTCATAGCCTTGGACACTTGCCAAAAACAGTTACCTTATCCTCTTGGAATTGACTTAATGTCGTGATTGAGAATCGCCCTCCCAGTTGCGAGGTGAGCGCCCTAGCCACAGGCTATCATGACCAATCCATTGAGGCTCTGGTAACTCGTAATGAGTTACGTAATGAAGATTACAAGATATTGAAAACATAAAGAAATGGGGTAGCCCTACAAAATATTGAAAAACCTCAACAACTTTATCAAGATTGCAACCTCTTTCCACTATTCCATTAAGTTCAGTGCGGAAATTTCAACAGCCACAATCAGAAACGGGGAAATTGAGTCCATCCATTTATACCTTATGCCATCCAGTTGTCATCCATCCCATACTTTCAAAGATGTGCAAATGGGTTTGGCCACCCGAATCCGCCGCATCTGTTGTACTCCTACTACTTTCCAAGAGCAAGGAAAAATCCTTAAAACTCATCTGGCAAACAGAGGATGTGATTCTTGCAACGTAAAGCCAGCAATTGATGAGATGTCACGACAGGACCGACAATTCATCATTCAGTACAAAAAGAAACCTCACAATGACTGGGCTTCACTAGTTACTACTTACAAGTACCACCCCGCCCTCAATGGTACTCTGGTGAAACATCTGCCCATTCTGTATGTCTATAAACAAACGGCAGATATTTCAACAACTCCCTACGGCATCCTCCAGCGCCCTAGACACCTGAAGGACATGATACATATAGTAAAGACTACACTGAATAACCCTATACCCAATGGAGTTTTCAATACATGTACATGTTCAGATGTAAAACTTATACGGTACCAATTTTGATGCACCAGATACGCATTTCCACAAATAATGTCTCTTCAGTGATGCTCAACCGAAATGTTTGAAATCCGAAATAACTATGAAGTTTTAGAGCTAAATATAGCCAAAAACAGCGTGTCAAAAAAGTGGAGCCAATTTCGTCCAAGGATAAGAGCTATGCATGATGTTAATCATGCAAATATAGCTCAGACACTGAGAGTCTTAGCAGTCCTGTCAAAAGTCGTAGTTACAAAATATTGGGGAACTTTTCCTGCAAGACTAATAACTGCAATTATCTCTTCAGTTGTGATGTCTGCCAGAAAGGGTACGTGTTATTTCGGATTTCGGATTTCAAACATTGTGGTTGAACATCACTGAAGAGACATTATTTGTCGAAATGCGCACCTGGTGCATCAAAATTGGTACCGTATAAGTTTTACATTATGACCCCTGGGTCGAGGCCTCTGCTGGTGGACTGTTAGTCCCCGAGGGTCTCTACAGCCCAGTAGCTAAGTACTTCGTTACTAGCTTGAAAATACGGATGTATATTTAATTGCTGTTATAAAATTTAGAAATTAATTTCAAAATTAAGGATTATCTCCCTCATGCATAGCTCTTATCCTTAGACGAATTTGACTCCATTTTTTTTGGCACGCTGTTTTTGGCTATAATAGCTCTAAAACTTCATTGTTATTTCGGATTTCAAACATTTCGGTTGAGCATCACCGAAGAGACATTATTTGTCGAAATGCGCATCTGGTGCATCAAAATTGGTACCGTATAAGTTTTGTATATATATATATATATATATATATATATATATATATATATATATATATATATATATATTGGTATCGAGGTAGAATAAAGTCAAAAAATAAAATCCAATACTCAAACTTTTATCCCTTCGTTCTTACACACAACCCGAGAAATTACAACATATTCAAAACAGCCAAGCAGTTATTCCCAATTCTTCAACAATCAGAAATATTAAATGACCTCATTCAGTCCACGGATATACTCCACAGCAGACGTCAACAACCAAATTTGAAAAAAAAATTCTCACTAAAGCATCAAACCCCGAAAAACCAAGTCTTCAAATGCGAGGATTCACGATGAGGTACTTGCTAATTTATACAAACCGGCCACTCCATAACTTTCAAAACCGGAATGAACTTCAATGTAAATTCAACTATGACGTGTAAATCTAAAAATCTACTTTATTTTATGATGTGCCCTACATGTGGATAAAACTATATATGACAAACAGGAACCAAATTGGCTGACCGTTTTCGTGTACATAAACAATAGATCAGAGATCCTACAATAAGAAACACATCATGTAGAGGACATTTATATTTTCCCATTTTACAAAGCCGACACTAAATTTTTACTTCACGTTATTTAACATGTATATTTTACACAGAATGTCTCCTTTAATGTACAGGATAAAACTTATAGACTGAACTGTTTAAAATATTTCTGTATTTTTAAAAGTACCTAACATTAACATTGTATAATGTTCTGACGAATGGAACTTGTTTACATTGATTTTTTTTTAAAATCTACTGACTACCCCGCAGGGCAAAAGCTCTTTAGATAACAGTTTGAGGATTGGATTTTAGTTTTTGACTTTATACATGTATATACCAATTTTATAAAGGAGATGATCTACTGCGGTATATATGAATATAAGTATGAAGCCAGGTTAAATGTCTCACCTTCACTGAATCCCTCCCTTCCCCTGCTCTCATACCAGTACCGGTCCCCATCCTTTATATCTCTAAACTGGTTCCCTATGATGCATGAAAATAGGGGCCCAACACTAGCTCCGTCCAACGGTGTCTCCGCCATTCCTCCCGCGAAAACATCAATGTCGTCAACATCACTTATGAGAAATTATTTTTTTAAAATTTGTAAACATTCAAACAATCCATTTAATAATACATGTATTTGATAATGCACAGGTGCGCTTCGTCAATGCAATATTTCACTGAAACAGGTAGGAGGAATATTTACACCATATCAGAAAGTTATCTTATTGTTTGATATACATCTTTACTTTGATCATTTCGGGCCTATTTTATAAAATTCCGTACATAAATTGAAGAGCTGCAATAAATAGTGTTTGTGTACACTTACCATAATTGGAATCGAGATAAAACATTTCTGATTCATGAAAGGTGAAGATAACGAACAGTAATCAATCTCACAACTCCTATAAGCAATTCGAATTAGAGATTTGGGCAAACACGGACCCCTTGATACACCAGATGTGGGATCAGGTGCCTAGGAGGTGTAAGCAGCTCCTATCGACCGGTCACACCCGCCGCGAGCCCTATATCCTGATCAGGTAACCGGAGTTATATGTCGATTGTTAAATCAGTAGTCTTAAAGGAGAACTATAAATCACAGATCATTACAACTTCCATAGTCAAGACCAAATTTGAAAGAGACTAGTTTGAAGTTTACAAAAATTATTGTAAGCCAATATTTGACTTTTGTATCATCAATTATCTATTCTTTAAAATTTGCTTTGTTTTTTGTCAAAACATTTCCGTAACCTGTGTAGTAAATTGATATAATTTACATTCCTGGTTTTATTTTACCTGAGTTAATGTAAAAATTATTAAAACAGAGAGATGAAAATTTGCGTTTTTGCACAGCATTTCGCAATGATTTTACTTAAAGTAATTCCACCCTTCTGTGATGTCATCAGATTTTGCAAAACCAATAATTAATTTAGATTTATGCATGATAGGAACATCAATTTTGTTAAAGTCTTTTGCTTTCGTTATTGTAAAAAACCTTGTTCAAAATAAACTATTTCAAAAGTCTAAGTTATAGATGAATAATCAATGATACGTTTCAAAATATTGAATCCAAGGGCAATTACTCTGTTTCTATTGATTTCTTTAACAATTCTATTATGCGATAGATTTTCTTTATCTTTACAGACATTTTGTATATTCTTGTGAAGGAACAGTTTCATGAAATTGTTAGGAATGTTACTATATCGACATAACCAGTTTGTATGGAATTTTGATAACGTTATTTGATGAAAATTGCAATTTTCTGACGGTGATATATGATTATGTTTATGCACGTCTCGCATCTTAAAAAGTGTGATGACATATGTATTTTATTTGATAATTTGTTAGTTTTAACTTTAATGACTGGAAACAAATACACTTTTCAAACTTGTATCAGATAAAACTACTAGTATGGAGTTACCTTAAATGTAATTCAATATTTCTGTAAGCAGTGTGAATTTAATTTTAGACGTTTTTCACTTGTCTGTGTTCGGATAAAAGTAATAAGAAAACATGTTGACTTTCCGCCTGCAGAATCGTTGGTGACATATGATACATACTTTAAAATTGATAATATCATATCAAATTGTACAGAAGTGTCAGAATCAAACTCCCCCAAACTGAGAATAGAACACACATTGTATCATCTAAATTTTCGCGTGTTCACTGTTAGGCACCAAAAAAGTAATTTCAATACATATTATATGTATCTTAACTGTGTATCGAGTTGATAACGAATAGGATGACTGAATCATGGTGTTCCCGAATTGTAGAAGCTCTATATCTCAGATTAAGGTACTGTTTTGCAGCCACATGGTTACATTCAGTGTTGCTTTTTTTATGATAATCCTAGCATAATGTGCTATTGCAATGCATTATATTGATTTTAATACATATTAAGAAGGAATGAACAGTGACGCTTCACGCCAGCATATTTCATGAAAGGTATTGCTGGCGTAAAGGTTCACACCGATTATTAGGCCGTTCTTGCACACTTATTTTGACTACGGACAACTCCGTTTACCTGATCAAGATATAGGGTTCGCGGCGAGTGTGACCGGTCGACAGGGGATGTTTACTCCTCCTAGGCACCTAATCCTATCTCTGGTATATCCAGGGATCCGTGATTGCCCAACTCTGTATTTTGTATTGCTTATAGGAGTTTTGAGATTGATCACTGTTCGTTATCTTCACCTTTCATTTGCAGTTCATATACCCGCATGTATTTTCATATTTGAAATTTATTTCTTATGTTTACATTAGTTCTTCTTTCATTGCTGCTGCAATTTCCATTCATTGAAATAAACTTACAAGATATATCATATCAGTGTTTACAACTGCTACCGGTTCATGAGGAAAAGACTGTCATTATGACAAACGAGATGATTTCAGCTTCTCCATCGTCAACTTCCCATATTTATGTAGCAATATTCCATTATCACCTGCATATAGTGTTTATATCTCTCAACTGATTCGATACACAAGATCTTGTTCTGCGTATAGTCATTTGTTAAATCGAGGCAAGCTACTGACAAACAAGTTGATGGTACAGGGGTTTCAACAGTCTCGATTGAAGTCAGAATTTCGGGAATTTCGTCTTAACGATCTAGTTCGTCAATACAACCTAACATTGGTTCTAATGCTGCCTGACATGTTTCATACCGATTGTTAGGCTGTTCTTGGCACACTGATTTTCACTACGGATAACTCCGTTTACCTGATCAAAATATAGGGTTCACGGCGGATGTGACCGGTCGACAGGAGATGCTTACTCCTCCTAGACACCTGATACCACCTCTGGTATTTATTTCTTATGTTTACATTAGCTCTACTTTCATAGCTGCTGCAATATCCAGTCATTAAAATAAACTGCTACGCGTTCATGGGGAAATGGCTATCATTACATGTATAATTATTTGGTAAAGATATCATAGGCAAAAACATTGAAAATATAAATATTGCAGTACTAGTAGCAAATGTCTGTCTCGTGATCGTTGATGATTGTGCTTGATGTTAACATTCTATCACTGTGCAATATTCAAACCTACCTATACACATCTGCTAAAATGGCTTTGTTGTTTTCGCTAATGTCCCGCAGACTACTGAAGGAGGTTGCCACTGGAAGTCTACACCACTTCCGCCAGGAGTTGTACGGTGGAACGCCATGGTCTCGACCTCTCTGCATGTTTAGTGCTGTAAGGTCAAATCCATGACTGCTTTCGCTGACGAACAGTCGATCACGAATTGCTCCCTCAAAATGACTGGTGATTAATGCAGAGAAAAATGGATGAATATTAAGTGATGTAGGTGGCTTGGAGGAACACGGTCAGTTTCAAATGTTTGCTTGATTAACGCGTAATATATGTTAAAATACACTTTGTGAGGTATGGTAGATTATAAAACATGTAGTGTCGAGTCAAAAGTAATTCTTCCGAGTTATAAAGTGTCTAACCACTCATATTAGGATTTCCCCCCGGGGGAATTTATGATTACAATATTTCATAATTACCCTAACTACTCTCTGGAGGAAAAGTACTAGTAACTACATGTACATGTTCATTCTTCCAGGAAGAAAAGATATACAGTCACTCGACCGAGAGGAATTCCTGTCTACTAATAAGACTTCTTCAGCGACACCGATAGTATCTGCAGCTATGGAATCTCAGTGACACCGATAGTATCTGTATTTATGGAATTATATTGCTACCATGTGCTCCATTGCCACGATAGTGATGGCGATGCCAGGCACGATGCTATCATTGTACTGTCGTCATCCTGTCATCGTACCACATACCTCTTCAATGTATGTATTTACGCATGCGTGATCAGGCGAAAGTTTGAAAGGAGCTGTGGCTAACACAAGCAAGGTACATGTAGTTGGAAACATTTTTCGATATCATTTGGATTTTTTTAAATTTACATCGTTATATATCTGTTATACTTGATTCTGATAAAATCCCATCGAATCGAAGTAAGCTGGGTATAACCGGCATGCGCTAGGAATCAAGTGACCCAGCTACAGTACAGTAATGAAAATGTTGACTCGCAACCATATAAACATTATTCAGCATAGAAATAACCAACACATTTACAAATCACGTTTATTTCACCAGTGTACCTGGATTAAATGAATCATATCGTAGAATAAACCGTTGTCGCTACTACTGACTTTAAGGACGCCATCTTGAAGCCACCTGCACCTATGAAATTTTTCCGGCTCATTCGACTCATTCAGCTGGATGCATGCGCAATTCCGACTCAAAATCAAGTGTGTTGCCGGTCATCGCCGGTTTACCCGGGTGGGCCGGATGGTTAGAATCAATTATGCTAATATTGAAAGAGTTTCCAAGAAGTTACGAGAATGTACGGCATGAAACACATAAGATCTATCTTCAAGATCAACTGTGCTGCCTAAAACCACTGAAAAAGTTGTTATTAATACCTATATAATTGTTACCGAATACAAATATTTATACATCGGTACAAAATGTATCTACGTATGTACCTGTTCAATACTTCATTGTATAAATACATGTACAGTATATATATGCTTCTGAGTCTAAATCACACATATGTATGATGTATACATTTTTTCTATGTTCATATTAGAACCGGCATCCATCCATAGTGCCCCCTATTCTATTATTATTCTATTTTACTCAAGTTTTATGGAATATAACAAAGCAATCTCTCTCTATGCATATAACAATGCAATCAACAAAATTCAAATAACAAGTACAAATGTTCCCGACTACCTTGCTTGTCCTTTCAAGCTCCCACCTATTCACGCATGCGTAAATACACCTGTCAATAAATTTACATATTAAAGAGGGCGATGGTACGATGACCCTATGACGGTGTTACGATGGAGCACATGGCAGCAATATAATTATATACAAATAATCAATGTACGTATTTGTAAGTCTACCTGTCTACTTTCATCCCGTTAGAAGATACAATATATCGCGCCAAATCCGACACCCGCTGTCCACCATTAGTGATCAACATATGCGGATCAAGAAAGGTGGATTCGATTGGAGTAGACTGGAGCTTAGTCATGTAATCCTGAAGAACGTACGCCAATGTCGGAGGAACCTACAAAACAACCTCTGGTCTTAGGAAAAACTGTCATATTTTGAGACTGTATCTATATAGATAAAGTATGATAGCATCCATACAGGAAAACTACCACGTCACCGATAAAGTTGTATACTAGATCCAAATTTAATTTTTCGCCTCATTACAATCAGAGGGGGGGGGGGGCAAATATGGCTAGATGCAAAGTGGTATCGATTGACAGGAGAAGGACATGTAGAGAGACTTTGTGATTCCCCAGTTTCTTTTTATCTCCCTGTGACTAAAGTGGGGGTATTGTTTTTGCCCTGCCTGTCTGAAACTTTTGAATGGTGAATGATATGGCTCTCATTTTTTCATATTTATATTTCTTATGACAAGACCTTTCTTTAGGTATAAAAAGTTATTGACCTTGTGATCTTGACCTTTGAAGTTGACCTACTTTTAAAACAAACCTTTCCCAGGCAATATCTTCTGAACGATTTAAGGAAGGGCTTTCATATTTAGCATATAGATTTCTCATGGCAAGAAATATTATTTGATGACGTGATATTTCACCATGTGACCTTGGCCTAAAAGTTTGCCCCAAATTTTAAAACTTAAACCGAAACTTTACCTTTAACTTTTTAATACGGAGTGATACACTTTTCATATTTTTTCTATGCATTCCTTGTGACAAGACCTTTCACTTGGTACCAACGTTTTGACCTTGTAACCTTGACCTTAGAGTTTGACCTTATTTTAAGAAAAGTTAACATAGGCAATATCCTCTGAACTGTTAAGTCTCGTGGAGACCCGGGTTAGAATAGGTCCTCGCTACCCCTTGCTTGTCGTAAGATGCGACTAAATAGGACGGTCCTTCGGATGAGACCGTGAAAACCGAGGCCTTGTGTCACAGCAGGTATAGCACGATAAAGATCTCTCCCTGCTCAAAGGCTGTAAGCGCCGAGCATTGGTCTAAATTTTGCAGCCCATCACAGGCAATGGTGACGTTACCATATGAGTGAAATATTCTCGAGAGGGTATTCAATCAATTAATCAATCTGAACTGTTTATGGTTGGGCTCCATATTTTGTATGTAGATTCCTTATGGCAAGACCTTACATTTCATACCATGAATTTTTTATCTTGTGATATTGTATCATGGTTATGATGTGACCTTATTGGGCTAGGTTGGGGCCACAATATGGGATCCAAATTTTTCAGAAGAAAAAAAAATGTTTCAGAAGAAAAAAAAATGCATTCAATATTTGAAAAATCACAAAGTGACTCATGTGAGCGATGTGGCTCAGGGCCTCTTGTTATCTAAGTAACTATTTACATATAATTAATTTGATTGGTTGTTTGTAGTATATTGTTTAATATCCCGCACGAGAATCTTTCACTCATATGGGGACGTGACTATTGCATGTGAAGGGCTGCAAAATTTAGGCCTGTGGTCGGCGCTTACGGCCTTTGAGCAGGAATGGATCTTTACCATGCCATACCTGCTGTGACATGGGAACTCGGTTTTTGCAGTCTCATCCGATGGACCGCCCCATTTAGTTGTCTCTAACTACAAGCAAGGAGCAGTGAAAACCTATTGTAACTTGCATCCCCTAATTTGAATAATTCGGACAAAAACAAAGTAACTCGTTATGTTTCAAGTCATAAACATACCATTGAATGTCCAAATCTAAAGGCGGCGGCGTTGAAGACGTTTTTGGCACCAGGATTCAAACTGTTATTATAACTGGAGCTAAAACCCCTGTTCTTCAATTTCAGATTGTATTTTACAAGGTCTTCCTCTCTTAAAAAGGTAGGTAGAAATTCCTTGTATGTAACTTGCTGT
This sequence comes from Ostrea edulis, assembly GCF_947568905.1. Taxonomy (NCBI): domain Eukaryota; kingdom Metazoa; phylum Mollusca; class Bivalvia; order Ostreida; family Ostreidae; genus Ostrea; species Ostrea edulis. The sequence goes on from NC_079170.1 coordinate 28,688,529, forward strand.
AGTAGAGCGCCTATAATTTTTCTGGTCTCCTTGAACACCTTGGAAGCCTCCCAGTCGGGCCTCACTTTCCTCAGTTCATCTGCTATTCGGTTGTGCTCACGTAAAAACATCAAGTGATTCCCTCCTAATGACGGCACAACGTTCACACGATGATCACCTATTATAGAACCAAACGTTTTTAGCTAATTATCTTTTTTTTCAGTTACAGCAAAAAATACTTCAAACATACAATAATTTCATTGAAATACACTAATATTAGATTAATTCTAAAAGAAAAAAAAAGGTAATTTCACTGAAATCGACCTTTTTATGCACAACTTAAATACCTGCGAGTTGGCAGTAGTCGTCCGCGTGACTAGTTCGGCAGGCTCCACCTGGTGGTAACATATTCCCGTCTGAGACCAGCATGCTTCCTGCGATGAGTCACAAGATTCATTCGATTTACATAGCGATAGTTCTCGTGTTAAATCATGGTTATTACGTGTACGTAAGTAAAGAAGATACGACAAAATATTTTAATACCCTTATATGAGTGATGTTGCTAAAGCGACGATTTCTACTTACCACTAGCATCATTGACAAACTTTCCGAATCATTGAGTGTTTGAAAAACACGTAAAGTATATTTTTTGCAAGACAATGCTTAGATTTCTCGAAGAAATTTCAAACTTTTCAAAATTTGAGTTTTATTTGAGCAGTCAAAAGTTTAGTAAAATCCCAGACTTTAAGGGGTTTTTTTTACAGGCCAGCTTCGAACTTAGATATTTGATGTGATTTTATTTACTGCATCAGCTATAAAGTCACTGCTTTACCAAATTTGTTTTGATGTTTAGTCATTAATGACTCTGTGATGTTTCTTTTGTTTTTAATTTTCGATATAAACGATGACATGTAACTTATTTTATTTTGCCTCTGATTAGAATGTTGCTCTAACATTGAATAAAACGCATCGCATGACTGCCGACTCTCTCCCCCCCCCCCCCCCCCCCCCTCTCTCTCTCTCTCTCTCTCTCGATCGACGTCTATTTATCTAGACATTCAGTAGAAAATCATCTAAGACACAATTTGAAATAAGTCTGTTATGATATTGTCGTTAATGAAATAAAGTAGTAATGAGGTTGTTGAATCAATCGGAATGATGTCAAGCTAGAAAATGACGAATTGTGAAAAATATTTTAGTTGGGATTTCATGGCCCCCATGTGTGTGTAAATTAACATTAATTTGCATGTATATTTCCATACCTGTCCCAATATCTGTGAGCTCGAGCCACGACCTCTCTGAATCGCCGTACACAACTCCTCCATCAATGAAAGATGTGAGCTGGTTAATCTGCTCCCTCGGACCTGTTTATATTGACCGATAATCACAATTATTGACCGATAATCACATTTATTGACCGATAATCACAATCATTGACCAATTATCACATACATTGACCGATAATCACATGTATCGAACGATAATCACATTCATTGACCAATAATCAAGACAAAATAAAGGTTGGACCTATGTCAACAAATGGAAACAAAAATTTAAATCAAATAGGTCGAAGGTAAGACTGTGCATCTACCTCCTAATGTGTATTCAATCACCAAACAACGTTCGAATAGTGCAGCATGATAACTGTGGCTGTGCCAAACGAAGGACATCGAAAATTACGCAATTTCCGAGTTACCCAATAGTTCCTTCCCTTTGTGGAACTCTTCTGTACAGTGAGACGCAAAACATACTTTCATGCACACGCGTTGGGTACAAAAACTCATCACTGCCTACATATATTACCAAAGGATGACTATCAGACATCATGCAAACACCCAAACTGCTGGGACACACAATTTTAGTAAGTTAATGAGTATTTCATAATAAAATAGCTCAAACAAAAATCGATAATCACAATCTTTCTTTGATTAACGTATCACTCTTGCAATCAAGGAAACAAAAATTATTTCATATTTTGATTTAATGGCCTAATTCAAACAAATATCATTCTTGATATGGTCAGTTTAATGTATACCAACGGCTGATATGAACAACATACACGCTTTCATAACTTTTATCCTTATTTACATTGCTAGTCTATAATATATATGTGTACATCTTGTACCCACCTAAGCGTTCAACAGAATACTAAACGTACCTTCATCACAGAAGAGCTGATATCTCGGAAGTTGCGTATTATGTTCACCAAAGGCATACATGTAGTTTGCCAAAATGACTTAAATACCATAGATGTAAATTCTGAACAATGAGTATATGTCAAATGTTTCTAAAATAAGAGCTGAACATAAATATCTAAGTTAATTATTACAGCTTAGAGTTGAAAGATGTAAAATTAAACTTCAATGGTTTCTGAAAACGCATAAAAGGAACTCTAAATGAGTACTCCTGACTAACTAGATAAAGAGACTCGTTGCATTTCACGGGTGTTGATAAGCATGGTGTATCAATATACATGTTGAAGTATTGGTCACTGATAAAAAAAAATTCCATTATATTCACTATTCAAATTTCGCAGATTAATTGCATAAACGTTCGATGATTTGGGTGATGATAAAATATCAGCCTGCGTATCAGTTGGGTAGCAAAAGTATAAAAGCAACACAGGTCCAGACCCTTGTTTGATTTTACCTGGCTGGCAACCATCATCTGCAGGAGCAGGTGCGGATCTCACAAATTCCATACAGTTATCCGTGAAGCGAGGATCGTCAGCAGGGATTGAAATGGGAAAACAATCCTCTCTAGAAGTGAATTAAATATATGGAATGTGTGTTTTAATCGGGGCCGAAAGCATACACCATGCAGTGCCTGCTTAAGTTGGTGGTGGTGCCGCTGAATTGTACTAAATTAAGGAATCGCTGTCTGGGGGAAATGTAATGAACATAATAGCTAAGCCGTTTGTCACATTTTACATTGTAGTAATATCAACTCAAATACCAAACAAACTAGACAGGGATTCCTTATATTTGGAACAAAAATGAAAATATAAAATCGATATATTAAAATACTAGCTAGTATGAATTGAAATACACGTTGCATTCTATGTTAATTTCAATACTTCCCTCCTAATGACACCATAACAAGTTGCTCATTTGCATACAATTAAGCAAGAAATTTACATGTACATATAGATATGGGGAAATCAATACTTTGGCATTTTAATTGGTTATCACAGAGAAAACATTTGGAAAATATTAATCGATCAATCTAATAAAGCACATTTTCGAAAGGAAATAATGAATATCTTTAAAGTTTTATTATTCCAGCTGTATCATACCTGTCCTGTACTTCATCACCACAACATGTAATCGGCACCCCTCCATCGCCTGAAATAAAAAATGTCTCTTTAGAGAATATCAGATAGATAACAATAAACTGTATTAGGATTGGGTACAGTCATGTATATATATGGCACGCCAAATTCACAAAAATGAGCTAAACATAGTTTCACAGTTGATAAACTAGGTTTATCGACTGTAAACTATAGTTTACGAACTTTAAACTATAGTTAACGATTCGTTAACTATAGTTTTCATCCGTAAAACTATATTTAACGGTTGTAAACTATAGTTTACAAATGCTAATCCAAGTTTATCTGTCTTTAAATAAACGTAAACAATAGATTTTGCTGATAAATACAGATTCACATTTGTAAACTATAATTTACATTCGTTAACTATAATTCACAATTGTTAATCCTAGTTTCACAAATTGTGATACTATTAATAATATTCACCGTAGTTTACAATCGTGAAACTGTATTTATCAGATAAACTATGTTTTGCAATCGCTAATGATTGTTTTCATTGTTAATTATAGTTTACGCTTGTGAAACATAGATTATCTGTTAACTATGGTTTACAGATGTGAAATATAGATTAACGTTATCAACTGTGAAACTATGTTTAGCTCATTTTTGTGAATTTGGCGTGCAATATATATATCTACATTCACTGAATCTTTTCTCTTATATTTCTATTGAAATTGACATTGCTTTCATCTGGGACAATGAATACATGTTTGTTGCAAACTAGTTCGATCCAGATTTTAGTACCACCTGTCTGCTTGAATGTTTCTGCAATGTTAGATACCTTCATCACCCGATGAAACAAAGAAAGCATTTTATCATTTAAATAACATCATACATATAGATTTATGCGGATTATGCATGAACGAATTATGGTTTGTTCTTCAGAGCAGTATCTTGTGGCGCAGGAATCTGTAACATCCTGACAACTTAAAACGACATTTAGCAATATTAAGAAATGGTAACTCAATAATGAAAGGTGAAGATAACAAACAGCGATCAATCTCATAACTCATATAAGCAATACAAAATAGAGAGTTGGGCAAACACGGATCCCTGGACATACCAGAAGTGGGATCAGGTGTCTAAGAGAAGTAAGCATTCCTTGTCGACCGGTCACACCCGCCGTGAGCCCTATATCTTGATCAGGTAAACGGAGTTATCCGTAGTCAAAATCAGTGTGCCACGAATGGTCTAACAATCGGTATGAAATACGTCAGACAGAATTTGACTCAATGATAGGTTGTATTGGCATACTAAATCGTTATAACGACCATAGAATTTGCGAAATGCTTACTTTAAACGAGACTGTTGGAACTCCTGTACCATCAATTTGTTTGTCAGTAGCTTGCCTCGATTTAAAAACTGACCATACGCAGAACAAGCTCTTGCGTATCGAATCAATTGAAAGATATAAACACCATATGTAGGTGATAATGGAATGTTGCTACATAAATATGGGAAGCTGAGGATGGAGAAACTGAAATCATCCCGTTTGTCATAAAGTTGAGTTGTTAGTTTGCTATTAATATCTACTTTCAATAAAATATCTAAATATGAAGCAGAAGTGGACGACTCTGTGGTGTATTTTATTTCGAGCTCGCAGGGATATATCGATGCAATACTCTCGATAAATCTTGAGTGATATAATGTAAAACTTATACGGTACCAATTTTGATGCACCAAATGCGCATTTCGACAAATAATGTCTCTTCAGTGATGCTCAACCGAAATGTTTGAAATCCGAAATAACTATGAAGTTTTAGAGCTAAATATAGCCAAAACCAGCGTGCCAAAAAAGTGGAGCCAAATTTCCAAAAACAGTTTATGGCCATATACTGTAGAAACACACTGCGGGTATACCTTGCGCGACAGGGGTAGCCGTTATATCGTGATCAATGAACTGCCCCCACACCATCAACATCAGGGTCTGGGTATCGTCAGCCTCCGTCAGGTCTCCCGCAGCTCGGAATAATTTGTTACTAACCAATCTAGTGCTGGGAAGAGACTTTCCATTTTTACCCATCATTCGTGGCAACGTAATTCCTTAAAAATACAAAATTTAAACATGTTTTCAGATATCGGACAAAGACAGTAAAAAGTGTAGCAACGTACATGTATTTCATCTTACATAGTTCCAATTTACCAAGCTCAGGCACGTTTTGTGAACGTGATTGTTAAACAAGAGGCCCAAGGGCCTAGAATCGCTCTTCTGATAAATTGTACAACCACACCATTTCTATTCTTAGCCTCTTAGTATTCTAAATCTTTAGTTAAATCCTAAGAATTCAAAAAAAGTAGGTCAATGTGACCTACTTTTTGGTTTACACATTTTGAGAACCCAAGAAATATCAACTGACAAAGTTTGATGATTTTAAGCCAATTAGTATCTGAATATTGAAATATAGCTGTCAAATTCCAATCGTAGGTAATGGTGACCTACTTTTTGGTCAGCGAACTCCGAACATGCAAGACCCATCAACTGACAAAGTTTGATGACTGTAGGTCAAATAGTATCTGAAATATATAAATATAGCCGTCCAATTCCAAAAGTAGGTCAAGGTGACCTACTTTTTCGTCAACACCCTTCAAACATGCAAGACCCAACAACTGACAAAGTTTGATGACTGTAGGTTAAATAGTATCTGAATTATATAAATATAGCCGTCCAATTCCAAAAGTAGGTCAAGGTGAACTACTTTTTGGTCAACACCCTTTGAACATGCAAGACGCATCAACTGACAAAGTTTGATGACTGTAGGTCAAATAGTATCTGAAATATATAAATAAAGGTGTCCAATTCCAAAAGTAGGTCAAGTTGACCTACTTTTTGGTCGAAACCCTTCGAACATGCAAGACCCATCAACTGACAAAGTTTGATGACTGTAGGTCAAATAGTATCTGAAATATATAAATATAGCCGTCAAATTCCAAAAGTAGGTCAAGGTGACCTACTTTTGGTCGACACACTCTGTTGACTCAAGATGCATCAACTGTCAAAGTTTGATGATTGTAGGGCAATTAGTGACTGAAATATATAAATATAACTGTCAAATGCCAAAAGTAGGTCACAGTGACCTACTTTTTGGTCGATACACTCAAGATGCATCAACTGACAAAGTTTGATGATTGTAGGTCAAATAGTGTCTGAAATATAGTAATTTAGCTGTCAAATACCAAAAGTAGGTCACGGTGACCTACTTTTTGGTCGACACAAACCGAAGACTGAAGACGCATCAACTGACAAAGTTTGATGATCCTACGTTTTACAGTGCCCAAAATATGCATCTAAAATTGAAAATGTGAAATTTGAATATCTGCAAAATTCAAAAAGTAGGTCACTGTGACCTACTTTTTTTATAAATATGTTTCAAGGCCTCAAGATGCATCAACTTACAAGATTTGATGATTCTAAACCTCTCGGTATTTGAAATAACAACTTAAAATATATCTATAAATGATAAGCCATAAAATTCAGAAAGTAGGTCACGGTGACCTATTTTTCAGTTGACGCATTTCAAGGTCCCATGATCCACCAACTGACAAGTGTTGATGATCATAGGCCTCAAAGTGTCCAAGATATGCATCAAAATTAATTTTAAAATAAATACCTGTAAAATTCAAAAAGTAGGTCACCGTGACCTACTTTTGAGACAACTTGACACAAGGTCCTAAGATGCATCAACTGTCAAAAGTTGATGATCCTAGTCCTTATAATGACTAAAATATCTAAGATTTAAGGAATTTAAAAAAATTTTAAATTTAGGTCAACTTTGAAGTGACCTTGAGACCACGCCCTTTGCCCCAGGGTAATGCCTTGAACAATTTTTAATCTACAACATATCCTCATCCTTATGTGTAAGTTTGGTGATAATCTGCCCTGTGGTTCTTGAGAAGAAGATTTTTTAGCAACCACTACTTTTTTTTGTATTTTCCTGATTATCTCCCCTTGTTAAAGGGTCACATCCCTCTATTTAGTATGTATGAAAGCCCTTGGGCCAATGATACCCTGTAACAAATTTGAAAAAAATTGGCCAAGGGGTTCTTGAGTTATAGCCCTTTTTCTAAAAAGTTTACGCACACCGCACACCGCACAAATGGCCATAGCATTAGCTCTTTGAGCCTTTGGCTCTGAAGAGCTAACAAGAGGCCCATGGGCCACATCGCTCACCTGAGTCACCTTGGTCCATATCAGAAGATTTTCCATATCTATTTGCATGTAAAACCGTAGTCCCTATTATGGCCCCAAACCTACCCCTGGAGGCCATGGTTTTTGCAAACTTGAATCTACACTATGTCAGAAAACTTTCATGTAAATATGAACTTCTTTGGCCCAATGGTTCTTGAGAAGATTTTTAAAGATTTTCCCTATATATTTGTATGTAAAACTTTGATCCCCTATTGTGGCCCCATCCTACTCCAGGGGGGCATGATTTCAAAAAACCTGAATCTGCACTATATCAGAAAGCTTTCATATAAATCTCAGCTTTTCTGGCTTAGTGGTTCTGGGAAGAAGATTTTTAAAGATTTTTCCTATATATTTGTATGTAAAACTTTGACCCCCTATTGTGGCCCCATCCGACCCCCGGGGGGCCATGATCTTAGCAATTTATAATCTGCACTATATCAGGAAGCTTTCATATAAATCTCAGCTTTTCTGGCTCAGTGGTTCTTGAGAAGTTGATTTTAAAAGATTTTTCCTATAAATTTGTATGTAAAACTTTTATGCCCCCTTTGAGGCCCCATTCAATCTCCGGGGTTCATGACTTTAACGAACTTGAATCTGCACTATATAAAATAAAACAACCAAAAAAAACAAAAAACTTTGACCCCCTATTGTGGCCCCATCCGACCCCCGGGGGCCATGACTTTCATAATTTAGAATCTGCATTATATAAGGAAGCTTTCATATAAATCTCAGTTATTCTGGCTCAGTGGTTCTTGAGAAGAAGATTTTTAAAGATTTTCCCTATATATTTGTATGTAAAACTTTGACCCCCTATTGTGGCCCCATCCGACCCCCGGGGGCCATGATTTTACCAATTTAGAATCTGCACTACCTAATAAAGCTTATCTATAAATTTCATCTTTTCTGGCCCAGTGGTTCTTGAGAAGAAGATTTTTTAATGACCCTACCCTATTTTTACCTTTTCTTGATTATCTCCCCTTGGAAGGTGGCCTGGCCCTTTATTTTAACAATTTAGAATTCCCTTTACCTAAGGATGTTTTGTGCCAACTTTGGTTGAAATTGGCCCAGTGGTTGTTGAAAAGAAGTTGAAAATGTGAAAAGTTTACAGACGGACGGACGGACGGACGCCGGAATACGGGTGATCAGAAAAGCTCACTTGAGCTTTCAGCTCAGGTGAGCTAAAAACGACATACATGCATCTTGATCTAACGTACAATACATATGCGTGATTTAAACTGATGATTTTTTTTTTATATACTTACGAGGATATACAAGTATATCATAGGCTTATACACACCGTCATCATATTGCGCAGGCTGATATCGAGGTTGGGGGGTAACGGCGGCTCCCCACTCTGGGTGATCGAGATTATTACAACTCCCATCCACTGTCCTATAAGCACTTGATCTAGCATCGTCACAATTCTGTTGAGCTTTGTTTGGACAAAATTGTATCTGAAATTCTTCGCGAACTTCGGGGTGAGCTGCGAGTTCTGTTGGTGTCATGCCAGTCCTGTGAAATAGGTCGAATTTTTAGTTATAAGTCTAATATTCTGCAATATGTTAGCTTAAAGTTTATCTGATTATATTCACGTCGTGGGTTGCTATGTATCTCCTTGTTTGTTTGCTATTCATTAATTTAGAACTTCTCTTCTGCATCCATCATTAAATTCTACCCAAACATAGTTTTTTGGATTCTGTAGGAGAACACTGATGCGTGCGAAGATGTAGCGTAAAGCCGCAGAATAAGAAAATATGATTTTGACAAACCAATCAACAACACAAACAACAAAATAAAGTGAATATTGGATTCATTTTCTGAGGATCAAACACTTTTATATCTTATATTCAAATGGAATAAATATCTACATTCATTAGAAGACTGGTCTTACTCTTCCACCAATGTCCTCGTGACTTCTATGGAGATGAAGCCGTGTTCGGCCAATGTCTCGGCCTCTTTCTTCCGTTTGTTTACTATGCCATGTTTGTCCTTTGATGGTCTGCCTTTTCGATCAATTCCTAAAGAAGAAGATACTTATAGTTGATATTTCATTCCTCACATATCCTATTGAGCTCATTTTTGAAGGAGAAATGAAACTTGTAGCAAAATATTGGGTAACTTCCAGTGCGTCCTCTGCGATATATGTATTTTGATTAATCTGACACAAAGATGTACACTGTACATGTACGTAGCTATTGTGTTTATTATAAAACACGGCGAACCATGGGATCATGTATAAATTGCAGTGTTATTCAATATCTTTACCAGTTGAAAAAACAGGATTTCCTCATGAATGTGCACAATGTGCGTATGAATCTTGATAGATATAGTTCGACTGTTTTAACAGCTGGGAATTCCAACAAAAATGAAAATAAGATGTGAAAACATCTACATAAGAAATAAATTTCATTTTTGAAAATACATGAGGGTATGAACTGCATCGCTTCACACCGGCATACTTTTCACGGATCGCTAGTTAACATGCTTCATGAGGTATTCTGGCGTAAAGTGTTGCAGTTCAAAATCTCATGTAAATCTCATTCAAAAATGAAATTTATTTCTGAAATACCATACAAACCTTCACAAAGCACAAGAAATTGAAGTCGGCATGGCTGTCACTAGGCAGAGCACGTGGTAGATATTGAAAAATAGATTTCGAAACATGGAACTTTTAAAATTACCAAGCACAAACTCAAAGTCTTGGAAGGATGATCATGTGGCATTTCACTAGAAAGTCGTGAAAAATGTAGGCAATTACGACGATTTACAGGGTGGTGGTAAAGAGGAGTAGGCTTTGAAGACTTCAATTCGTAATAAAATCTGAGAAAGAACATCTTGAATAGTACTGTTGCCAAGATGAAGGAACCACTAGCCCCACCGGCTACAAGCATTATTTTTAGATTTAATTTGTCACGATGTGGAATTTAAGTTTCCGTGACCCTCTAGTTTTTGCAAACGTATTTTTCTCAGAAAGTTATGCACTTCATCAAACATAATACGCCGATTTCGCGATACGTCCGAGTTATTTCCCTTTGGAGTACTCTCGTACGTAGTAAGGCGCGAAACAACTTGGTTTACATGCCGGAGTACGTGAGACAAATATTTATCACTGCGTAAGTGAATGTGCTCAGTAAGTTCCTCATACAATGTACGTAGTTTCATCATCCGAATTCGACTGATACACAAACTGAGTAAATGTAATTATTCAAGGAATAATTAAATACATGTAGGTATCATATTTGATCCCACCTCCGGTATATCCAGGGGTCCGTGTTTGCCCAACTCTCTGTTTGTTTTGCTGATAGGAGTTGTGAGATTGATCACTGTTCGTTATCTTCGCCTTTTATCTAGGATATTAACTTTTATGATTCCACTTTAATTATATTAAAACATTTCTTTCGATAGTATTTTGTATTTTATAAATTCTTACATTTAGATATTTTTAAAGAGAAGCCACTTTTAATACATTTTATCTTCTTCCTAACTGAATATAGATCCATTATATCCCACTTAATTAATTAAGGATGTCCTCTACATCGTCATAATGGCTGACTTCCTTTTATAACATTGATGAAAATATTTATATCAGCAATATGTGTCTATTCATTTAATAGGTCACACATTAGCTGAATAGCTCAGTAGGTTAACTCGCCGACTGCTGAACTGTAGATTACGGGTTTGAGTCTCGCGGGTGTTTTAAATTTTATTTTTTCCAGATTGCTGTCAACGAAAACTGCATTTTTTGACTAAATAAAGTTAATTTGAAAGTTTTCTATTTCAAAATATTGTTGTGCATACTCTCCACTTTTCATCCATATCAAATTTCTCTGGTGTAGCATACATTCCTATTAAGCATTTTTAAAAAGAGCCACTAAATGCACCTCTATACAGAAAAGCTCTCATCTCCAAACTGGCGTATTACTCGAAAGTCATATATCATTTCATAATATTTCTTGTTATTTCGCAAAAGTTACATGATTTTTGCGAAAGTTTTGTATTATTGTGCAAATTTACTTGTTGTTCTGCGAAATTGCATTTTTGTTTCTCCTATTAAAATGTGCTCAATAGGCTACAGGTTTTCGTCACTCAACTTCACTCAGTGTATTTCAAAATTAATGCAGAAAATGAAATGAGAAAGAGAAAAAATTACCCTTTTCCTTGAATCTGCGTAGTTCGTTTCTGTGGTTAGTGAAGGTTTCATCCCCGCTTTTGAATGCTCCTCGCACAGCTTTCCGAATTTCCTCGCTGCTTAAACTGTCTGTTGAATCTGGCAGTGCGGAAAGAACAACCACAAGACAACACAATGTCGAGGTAAAATATTTTATATCTGAAAAGTACAAACAAATAAATGAAAAGGGGCTTCAATCCTTAAAGCGCAGTATGAAAGATGAAGATAACGAACAATGATCAATCTCATAACTCTAGTCTATGTATAAGGAAAACAAAATAGAGAATCGGGCTAACACGGACCAGAGGTGGGATCAGGTGCCTAGGAGGAGTAAGCAGTGGCGGATTTAAGGGGGCACAGCCCCTCTTAAAATTTTCAAATTTAAGGTAAATCGTGGTCTCTTGTTTAGACAAATGTAAACGTTAAAAGAAGCAATAATTTCTTCCACTCTCAGAGGAATAAATGACAAAATCTTTTGATTTATTGAATTACTTTCATTGGGAAAACTTACTTCTTTTTTTTTCAAAACCGCTTAAAATCTCCGTCATTTTATAAAATTCACCTTATTAGAAATGACAGAAAATAGTAAATATTACTACATACTGTAGGAGACAAATTTCAAGCCTTATAAAATCTGTAAAATCCAGGAGCTTCCGGGGCCTTCGCCCCTTAGACCCCCACCAGGGCTTTGCCCTGGACCCACTGGGGGCCTCAAGCGGCCCTCAGACCGCCTGCCTCATAAAAAGTTGCCCCCCTCCCCGAACCGCAATTCCTGGATCCGCCCCTGGTAAGCATCCTCTGTCGACCGGTCACACCCGCCGTGAACCCTATATATCCTCTAGCACTATGGCATCATTCAATGAGTACCATCGTCAAAACCAACTTGTAACTTGATTTCTCTGAATACGACCATGAAATTAAATGACATCGTCTTCTCCTTTCCATCTAATAATTTTTGTAACAGGTACGAGGATGAAAGGCTTTGGTATATATGGTATTTTCATTATGTCTGTGACATTGTTGAGTTCCAGTGTTATGACATATTGACCTAGAAATCTTGCAATGTTCATTTTCCAATTCTTGTTAATCATTAGGAGACATCGGGCAATTTCCTTATGAGGCTTTCTACGATAGAACCACGCAAATGGCTATTGATGGACATGTGTCGGAATTAAAAAAATTTTTTTTTTTTTTTTACATGGTTCTATTCGTAGACAGCCTCTTAACATTGTTACATTTTGATTCAATTATCAGTCTATATGACAGACATATCAAAAATCAAATGGCTGTTTTGTTTTAAATATATTCACTTGTCATCCATAAAACATGTCATCTGAATTAATAGGGTGGCATTTTGCAATACGTGTTTGTCCGTTGTCTGTGGTGCGCCAAATTCATATCATCATGTATTCCAAGATACCATTAATTAAATTATTGTGCACAATAATTTAATTGATGCGCGCATCAAATCAATTATTGCTCTCATCAAGTTAAGAAGTTACTAATACTAATCTTTTCTGAAAATTTATGAATTTCCAATGTAATATGATGTAATTATAAATTATGCTTTACAATGATATTGATCGAAATATGATTTCATACCGAGAAATTAGAATAATCATTACGGAAGATTCCTTGTGATCTGAAATATTCGTCAGATTTCCACAGACCTAAAACTCTGATGTCAACGTCTGCACAATGAGATGCCATACCGATCCTAGTTATAGCTACATGTAAGTGACAAAGGATTTTTTCCTAAATAATGATGATGAGAAAAACATCATTGATGTTTTGATATTTTCGCAAACTTAATCCTGGAATCTGGAGTGTCTGGGACATAAAAGAAAAGTGGGTCGTCTTGCGCTCCCCTTCTGCTCACATAGTCCTGGAGACCTTGCACTAGACAATAATGAGTCGTTTGCTGAACAGACCGTAAGAAGAAAAAAAAATCATTTTGTACGTGAAAAATTTAACTGTAATTTTATGTTTTTCGATGCAAACTTGATTGAAGGATAGAAAATGTTTTTTAAAAATTTTCTGGCCAGATGTTAGTTCCCCAATTCTTAAAAAGGCATAAAAAGCCAACAAAAACATTGATTTAAACATAATCCTTTCAAATGAACTGAGACGGTATACGTTAATGCATCCGATATTTTATGGAGAATAGTCTTTGTAATCGGAAGTCTAACATCCTGTGATGGTTTTTAAGTTTGCGAGCTGCTACTGGTAATGTTTTAATTATGAATGAAGCACACAAGTCATGCACATGTACATATTGTGGAGTTTATGAATACACCTACACAAGCATAAACTATATATTAGTGTATATTTATATGAAATGAGGGAATTGATTTTAAAATTTCGGCTACAGATTGTACCGACAGGCTGTCAAATGCTTCAAAAGTCATGTCTTATATCCCCTTTTCATAGTCAATCACTGAAATAATCCGAACATCAACTGTACGTCAATGGTAAAATGCCGTTTAAATTCTATTAATTTTTTTTTCACCAGGATAGAATAATGACCACATCATGCCTAAGGCCCACGCCAATGTGCCCAAATGTCCGGCAATATTGAACGACAGTCCGATTTCATCTGTTTGTTTTTCATTAGATTCGATAGGGTTGTTGACGTGGATTGGTATACACATCAACACCTCTCTGTGCTTGTGGATGACGTATGTAGAGCAGAGACACTGACGGTTCAGTGGTCAGTTTTACACTTGACTGAATCTGTTGAAAGCTCTGTTACTTTTCACAAGTTTAAATGTCATTATAGTTTTGTTTGTTAGGAGTTTTGTTTCCTTAGAAAGTAGTTCACTCATGATATAGAGACGTCGACATTACCAGCTGAACTCCTAGAGGCACACTTCCACTACTGACCTCTGCTAGAACCTCTCTGTCGCGCCAACAAATCTTCGGTCTTACCCGGAAAAAAACAGGGTCTCTTACTTCCTATGCCAAGCGATTGGTGAAAGAACTTTCACAAGTACTACTATGAGTTTTATTGATCAGATATTTGACCCACGGCGGGTGTGACCGGTCGACAGGGGATGCTTACACCTTCTAGGCACCTGATCCCAACTCTAATGTGTCCAGGGGTCTGTGTTTGCCCAACTATCTGTTTTGTATTGATTATAGGAGTTATGAGATTGATCACTGTTCGTTATCTTCACCTTTCATCAACATGCACAATTTATATCTATTTATATGTATAAGAAGAGAATAAGACCAAACTACAAACTGAACATATGTTACTCTGTGCATGGAAACCGTGAGATTCCATTTCAGTGACCTTGACCTTTCATATGTGAGTTTTAACTTATCTCTCCTATTCAGATTTCTGTATAAAGTTGCATTCCTAGTATAGCTTATGGGAAAACTCTTGTTGTGATCAGCTGATGCATTCAGGTGTGGTATTGTGGATGTAAAACTTTACAATGCCGGAGTAATTTGTAGTCCCAGTGCCTGTTCTGTGTTAATATCACATCGATATCACAATCACGTCAGCTTTCTTATAGTAGAAGGTTTTTTATATATATAAGACTGATTAATCATTCCCATTTCTATAACGAGAAAATATTTTCCAACACAAGAAGGAAAAAAAAATATCTGCATGTCCTAAATATACCACCGTACTATAGCACAAGTTTTAATGAGCAAATACATCATATCATAGGGCTATAATTCTGTAAAAACAAAATTTTAAAACTCATAAAGTACCATAAGATCCTGCAATCTGTGGCTTCATCAGTGAAATAGAATTTGGTTTTAGTTTCTAGCGTGGATATATCGCGTGATGTACATGCACGTCTACTTGATGAATACGTTGTTGTCCACATCTAGACAGGGCTACAGGACCACGATAAAAGCTTAGATTTAAAATCGAAATTTCAATAATCTCCTTACATGCTTTTGAATTGTATGACAAATTTCAATTTATTTAATTAACAACACTCAGGTGGTTTATAAAGTGCCTACTTTAGCACCCCGTATACAGGCTGGTACTGAGATATCTATATACCCTGGAATCACAGTTTCACAGTGATGTGCATGATTTATTAAAAGAAAAACTTTTAATCAAATTCACTTACTTTTTTTTCTTCTCACGGCAACTTAGAGGCGAGATCAAAAGTTCAATGTCCGACAAAAAACTAAATTCACATACTGTAGTTTGACCAAGACCCCCCCCCCCCCCCCCCCCTCCCCTTAAAAGTAAATACGATGAATGTTGAAACTAACCGTAAGAACAAGTAAAAACACGTGTACCTTTTCTACTGTTTATTCACAAATGAAAGTGTACATTAAATCTATTAAATTTTCATTAAAATGTAATATTATGTGGTTTTCAACAACAGACAAGTTTGTTTTTTGTGTGTGTGTTGTTGTTTTTTTTTGTTTTTTTTGGTGTTTTTGTTTTTTGTTTTTTTTTTTTTTTTTTGCTTTTTCCACAAAAGTGTAATCGATGACGGATGACAAAAACTTACGGGAGATTCTAACACCCTCCCCTTAACTATTTTAATCCGACATCGATCTTTTGATCTCGCCCCTTATTCTTTCTTTCTAAACTAGTGCCATAATTTCGTTTAATACTAGATTTGCCTGTACTGCAAGTTATTCTAAAGGATTTACAGAATATATTTTGTGTCATTTCACTGGAATTTCCTATATGTACTATTTGTATGACCATCTGCTGTGGGTTCTTATAATTATAGCTGAATATACAACAATTTACACATTTGATACAACCTATACATGTATAAAAAAAATATTTTTAAAAAAGTGTGTATAAACAGGCATCAAATATGTAAGGCTGTTTTGAAACATATAATTCATAGCCAATTTTGAAATGTTTTGATGCATATAATTCATAGCCAATTTTGAAATGTTTTGATGCATATAATTCATAGCCAATTTTAAACGGTTTTGATGCATATAATTCATAGCCAATTTTAAACGGTTTTGATGCATATAATTCATAGCCAATTTTAAACGGTTTTGATGCATATAATTCATAGCCAATTTTAAACTATTTTAATTAAAACGCATAATTCATAGCCAAATTTAAAATGTTTTGATAAAAACGTATAATTCATAGCCAATTTTGAAATGTTTTGATAAAAACGTATAATTCATAGCCAATTTCAAACTGTTTTAATGCATACAATTCATAGCCAGTTTGGTTCAATCACTTTGAATCAATTACCCGAAAGACTAAAAAAAAAAGCACACATCCGCCCTCACTGTTTTGCATCATGAAATCAAATTGATAAAATTACATGTAACTGGATTTCTCGTGCAATATAGCGTAGATTTCAACTACTGTCATCACTACATGTAAGAACACATCACCCTCAGAATAAAATCAAGTTTCGGTAAAAATCGAATGAAAAGAAATTTCCCGATTTTTGAAAAAATCATAATTATTACAAACATTTGGCTTATATTAGATTTAACATTATCAGCATTCGTCTTATTATTATTATTATTAATTTTTTTTAATATTATAGATTTGTTTACTCACCCATTTTGTTTTGCGGCTTCTCAGACTTCTCTATAAGAAGCGACTGACTGGGGATGTTACACAAGTGTTTAAATAGCCACACGTGTCTGTCAATCTCCCAGGGGGGCCTCGTGACTTTCGTTCGAACGACCCAAAGTAGAAAGTGATGACATCAGCAAGATCTTATTGTTGTCAAGTTTTGAAAACAAAATTTTGTATTCTGACTTGTGTAGGTCTAAACTAGAAACAGTTTGCACTAAGTACTGTTGTACTTATTCGTTTTTCTTTCACTATTTTTATTTGATTTTTTTTTTTGGAGGTCGTTTACTTCCCATTAACCACCCCACATTTCTATTTTGTTAGCCTATTATACATATCAAGAAATCACACTCCTTATATAATCATTATAGCTGGAATGACTTCTTATCCTTTTACTTCATATCTATATTATAATTTCTTGTGTGTATAATTATATGGACTTTACCTTGTACCCTAAAGGAGAAGGCTTATATATATATATATATATATATATATATATATATATATATATATATATAGGTGTTGCCTGCTGCCTAATCCTTATTATGTTATTCATAATAAAATAATGTTAAATTAGTCCTTGATATCTTGATTCTACAAAAACCATTATTATTCTTTTTTTTTTTTTTTTTTGATAGCACGTTCTGAAAGCTGCTCTGTAGCAAATTGAAATTTTCGACCTGGCATTAAGACTAGCTGCAATGATATAGCCCTTTCCGATTTGGGGGGGGGGGGGTTGAATGGAAGAGGGCTACAACTCTTTAGGATCTCCGTAATGGTGTCGATGTGGGAGTGGTGCGTTTTTTCATCTAGATATGGATTTACAACCTGCACAACTTACGATTTGTGAAACTCTATCCAACCGTGTTTTTTAAAAACACTTTCGATATATATCCCAATTTATCGATTCCTGCTGTGTGCCATGTTTGATGCACTTTTTGCTGCTTTTCCTTGTCGCCGTATTTGTCCCATTATATAGACAGTTTTCCCTCGCCTTATTATCCCATGTTTTCTACGGTATAAGGAATAAAGCCGAAACTCTATTCAAATTAAGAAGTTTATATGGCAGTCTTCTAATTTATAAATGCATTGAATATAATGATATTATAGAAAGGGTTATTTTAAGTTGCAAGAACTGGTATCCAATCCATTTGTATGTACCGGGTATGCACCACGCGATAAAGTATTTACAAAATACTATTTAGGTAGCAGTTTTTCATTTCCAAAAAATAAGCATTTCATTTCCAAAGACTTTCTTTATTTCCGATATAAAAAAGAATAAGCCGCCCCTATATTTCATATCCGCACCCCTCCTGCATGCACAGGCACTCGACGTTTTAAATATCTATAATTAAAAAAAAAAATTTCTTCCTGTAAACATGATATTCACGCAAGTTCGTGCATTTTCACAGCCAACCCGGCCGTGCCAATATTCACCAATATAAGTTCAATAACCCTATATTACATACATGTAATCATAACCACGCACCATTGTCTCTAGTGTTGATGATGATATATTATACTTTGTGTAAAAGTAAAAGTTAATATATGTACATATTGTATTCATACATTTAAATGTTCTTTTTGCATCTGACAACAAAAGATATTTTTCCAAAAACCTGCATGCACATGAAAATACATATGTTTATACATTGGTTCTTTTACTGTTTTCAAAAATACATGTATATGTAAGATAAACAAAATACTACAATTAACCAAACACGATTTACTTTTTAATTCGTGTAGAGGTCAGCAATAGACCTGTATAAATTACCTCACGGGGCTGGTCATAAACTTTTCGTAGTATCAAGATTTCACACCATCCATTCAATATTCAAAATTAGAGAGGGTCAATTCGCGACGAACCCTGTGAATACGTGGGCGTTTGTTTGTTTGTCTTGTTGTCAACAGAGCATTTTTCAAATTTCGGAAATGAGGTGCGTCCATTCAGAATGCTTATTAGTAAACCATCATTGCCAAAAAGTAACTCTGCTGAAGGGGTTTCCAAGAATTTGAAATGAAATATGTAGCCTATATATATTTACTTACTTTTGAGCAAAAATATTACAATTCTGTGAGAACTCTTAGGAGTTGATATTAAATACATCACTGTACTCTGATTTCACTGTTATTTTAGATATAAGATTGTAATGTTTACTAAGAGAAATAGATCGCTGAATAGCAGTTCTACTAATCAGGAGTGTTTTGAGGTGCGTTTTTTTTTTTTAGGGGGGGGGGGGGTCTGTTTCATGTTTTTATACATTTTCACACAAAATGTGGAGAGAGAGAGAGTGAATAAGAAAGAGGACGTTTCAAGCTTGTCTGAATAAGAGATTTTGCCGGGGGTCCGTATTGAATTTAATTTGAAGCATGAAATCGATGTTACACCACACTTGATTGCACTTTGCGCAATTACAAATCTTCACTCGTCGTGATTTTGATCTGTTGAATGAAATCGCCGTCACAGTGGCACATGTTGTCTTATTCATTAGCTTTATCTATTCTGATAAAATCACGGCTGTTCAGCGAGTCCGTAGATTCGTTGATTTTACGCCTCTGGGTTTAAAAGTCATTTTGTAAAATGTTGATAAAGTACCGCTAGGCAAGCAAACCCGGCCCGTGCCGGAGCAGATTGAATACCCGTTTTTTTCCCCTTCTATTTTCTTCCTAATCACTCCACCAATCAATTTTTCATATCATATTTCTGACAGGTTAATATATGTAAGTATTTCTTGAGAATTTATCGCTAAAATACGCATGAATTTCGACTTTTTGGGCGATTATTTACTTTCCAAGCCGACATTTTACACTGTTTTCGATAAAAAAAAAAAAGATTTTGTTTTAAATTGACATTACTTCGATGTGTAATATTGTACAATATCAAATATGAATAATTATTTTGATAATGACAAGTGCTCTTTCTAAGCAAAAATAAACATTTAAGAAGAAAATATCGGGTCATTAAACCCTAATCCGATCACCAACACGAACCTGTTCAAAGAGCCAGTGCTCGGATTTAAAAAAATACATCAACCGTCCAAAATTACAGCATTTAGATTATATTGAAATATCTGCTATTTGTATGATAATTAAAAAATGAACTACATGTCCAAGGGTTAACAATATACGTATATCTTAGATCAAATAGATATGATAAAAACTAACCCCACTACCAAACAATAGCCTGTTCCAAATTTGAATGGACATATAGGAATTTTCAAATCAAGAGGGTTGAGTAAGAAATTTATAAAATATGTGAACCATAGAAATAGTGAAGTGCCTCAAAGTTACACATAACACCTTGTGTATGGAGCGACAAATACCAAACTCAAATAATGGTGAAGATATCATTTCATTTGAAGAATGCAACAATTCAATTAGAGATTAATGATATCTTCAATTTTGAATTATTGCGTGCATTAATTGAATATTTATAGTATTAATTATTCTGCTGGATTGCATGGTGAATTGGTCGCTTTCTTCAAATGAATTGATGAAATCAACAATTGATTTGATGAACACTAAATCAATTAATGCACGCGATAATTAAATTATTGTTTTCTTCAAACTGAATTAATTATATCATTGTTTCAGTTGATGTGCGCAATAATTCCTTTAAGAGAGAGAGAGCAACTACATGTATCTAATTAGAAATATATTCGGTTCACCATACCCTCAATTGAAGTAATGATCTCTTTAATTGAATTGTTGCTCTCTTTAGAAGAATTGATGAGCACACGAATTCCTTACACAAAATCGTTGTATAAGATCAAATATGTCTTCATTTGAATTAGAGAGATGATTAAATCATTTACACTGAGCTCAAAACCAAAAAAGCTGATTAACAATCAGAGTTTGAATCATTATTTTAAATGTATTCCTATGTAATAAAAATAATCAGATCCACCACACATACATGTAAAAGGTGAAGATAACGAACAGTGATCACTCTCATAACTCAATCCTATAAAGTTGAAGATAACGAACAGTGATCAATCTCATAACTCCCATAAAGGTGAAGATAACGAACAGTGATCAATCTCATAACTCCTATAAAGGTGAAGATAACGAACAGTGATCAATCTCATAACTCCTATAAAGGTGAAGATAACGAACAGTGATCAATCTCATAACTCCTATAAAGGTGAAGATAACGAACAGTGATCAATCTCATAACTCCTATAAAGGTGAAGATAACGAACAGTGATCAATCTCATAACTCCTATAAAGGTGAAGATAACGAACAGTGATCAATCTCATAACTCCTATAAGGAATACAAAATAGAGAGTTGGGCAAACACGGATCCTGGATATACCAGAGGTGGGATCAGGTGCCTAGGAGGAGTAAGCATCTCCTGTCGACCGGTCACACCCGCCCTGAGCCCAATGTCTTGATCAGGTAAACGGAGTTATCCGTAGTCAAAATCATTGTACCAAGATCGGCCTAACAATCCGTGTGAAACACGTCAGACAGCATCTGACCCAATGATAGGTTGTATTGACCAACTAGATCGTTATAACGACCATAGCATTTGCGAAATGCTGAAGTTCTCTCTGTGTTACTATCTTAGTCGATATGCCTGTCTATCTGTCTATATTTAAATCATTTAATAGCTTTTAAAGTGATGACTTATAAACGATGCTGATTGGTTGAAAAATTCGTTTGATTTCTCTGTCAAAATTTCGTTCGGAGTTCATCTGCACTAAGCCCGCGGGACTACTTTTCTCTGGAATGCGTCTTCCCCGTTCTAATTTTAGCGCTATTTATAGAACGGGATTTTCCACACTCATCAAGCATTATATATAACGAAATGCATTTGTTTGATTTTTGTTTTTCATTGCTATCAAAAATTAGCACAACTAAAGATGTGAATAAAATACAAATTAATTTAAAGAAACAACATACATAGGCGATGACGTGGCAGAGTAGTCAATTTGATGACGTAGACCACTTACTGGTAGAAGTAGACAGAGTTCCCGGAATGAATCGTCTGCTTTACAAGATCGATAACATGACGGAGCAAGTGGCGACTTCTGATCTGGTAAATATCAATGAAATTGAACTGCGTTATATGGGGCTCAGTCAACGAGTGCGTTTTAAACGTTTTCCTCGATATTAAAATGGAGCCGAATTGCATTCCACCGTTCCAACGACACAGCCAGTGTTCAACGTCTCCTCCAACACGATGCAGCATAAATCCAGTCACCACTTGTTATCTTCCTTTATATTTAATTCAGCTTTTAACCATTGCACCTTTAATTTGGCGTATAATCCATTTAAATCTGCACAGTAACTAGGGCTGAAACGATTCAGGTACCTCACGGTTCGGTTCAATTTTCGATTCTTAGGCCACAATTCGATTATTTTCGATTCAATTCAGTAGTTGTCAAAAACTCTAACAAACAATAAAAAATACACAACTTTCATGTTTTTATTTCATTTCCCCCCTGAAATTCATCATTTTCAACAACGGAATATGGTCTTTATTATATCACTTGCTATAAAATATCCAAGAGCATTGGTAATTTATTTC
The DNA here is from genome assembly GCF_947568905.1 of Ostrea edulis. Taxonomy (NCBI): domain Eukaryota; kingdom Metazoa; phylum Mollusca; class Bivalvia; order Ostreida; family Ostreidae; genus Ostrea; species Ostrea edulis. The sequence continues at coordinate 28,711,266 of NC_079170.1, forward strand.
TGTGAAACAAATTCTACATACTGCCGCAGTTCCGTTCTCTTTAAAACCAAAATGCTTTCATACAGGGGACCTTAGATTTGCCGGATTCACGATTCCAGAGTTAGCGTCCGCCATTTTTGTTGTATTAAATTGTAAGGTAAAAAACCAAATCCGTGTTGAATTCTTTATTTCCGGAAAAAATGTAAACATGGACCGAATCGAAATTTGGAGATGTTGAACGGAAAATTGAACCGAATGCCGTGAATCGCGGTTCGAGTGAACCGCGATTAATTGTTTCAGCCCTAACAGTAACTGTTCCTGACATGACCTGAACGCACAGCCATGCCGTTTTGTTTTTGTTTTCATTCTTGCCTATATGTATTCCTACGCGCCATTTCAGAAACGTTAATTCAAGCTTTTTGATGAGAGAAACTATTTGTTTTTCTATCTTAAAAACATAATTAAATGATAAGAAATAAAACTTATAATTCTTTGTTTGATGCATGTATCAAACGAAACATTGGACGGAAAACTTTTTCCATCGATACGCGCATTGATGAAGTTTTCCGTCCAATGTTTCGTTTGATACATGCATCAAACAAAGAATTATAAGTTTCATTTCTTAAATCAAACTTAGTAGATCTACACATGTTCCCTATGATAAGAGGTAATTTCAAGCATATACATTTATACATGTTTTCGCCAGTTTTGAATTTTTACATTCTAATCCACTTATGTAAAAAAAAAAAAAAAAAAAAAAAAAAAAAAATCTAAACTAAAAGATGCCTAAACTCCATATATGGCAAGATATCTCAGTCACAAAGGTCACTAGGGTGAACATAAAGATATAATGAAAATCGATCACTTCGACCTAAGCGTTTATTCCGTATGTACAGTATATTTATATGGTAAAATTGTGTATTTCTGCCAAATGAACTTTCCTCGGGTTCGGAATACACATTGTTTTGATGCCTGCAAGATTTTATTTTCAGTTTGAGTTTCGGGTTAACTTGTCAAACCAGCAAAGTCGAGAGGAATTATTTACATATGCAATTTGTAAATAGGTAAGAATTTGTAAATTTGCAAATAGGTAAGAAACTCGTATACCATCAAGTTCAATCTGATGGAAAGCTTTTTATAAAGCAGAGACAATTTTATATATTTAACACTGTTTAAGTATGACTCCGGATAAGTAAACATAAATAGCATATATAAAAAAAACAAATGTGTGGTTTTAGAGGGGTGACCTCCGATTAAATACCCTGTTCAGTCCGGAGTTCCAGCAGGGGTCAGTACTGATTCACAGCCTGTATCTGTTTTATATTTGACATCCCAGTTCATGATTCCACAATTCGCCTTCAGGAATCAGATGTGACTAATACTCAACAGTAGTTTTGGACAAGCTAGGTAGTGGGGAGAAAATAATTGGAAAATGTAATGTTCTTTCCATTGGTAACTATAAAGTAATCCAATAAAATAGGAGTTCACACTAGTTAATTGGCAAAACTGAACAGGTTGGGAACACTTCCCCTGTAGCGAGATATTCTCGCTAAAACGCGATTATCCCTCTCTAGCGAAAGTAAATATATCCCGTACAACCGAGAAAAACACCCGCGGAATACATCTCTTTGTGTTTCACGTGAAAAGAAGAAAAAGTGCTAAAATGTGCGATGCTTCTGCAAATATATTAATCAAAACAAAAACGCTCACGATGTATATTGGATTTCAGACTGCTTCTTTCTTACGCAGCAACTTTGATATGAAATTTTTTGACTATGTTGTCAATTTCATAGAAACAATTCGCTTCATGTTGAGTGTGTGTCGCATTTACTCAGCGTTGCACGGGATTTGCCATTATTTTCAATAAAGACGCCAAAACACCTGTTTATGGTAATGTTTATTTCTCACTTAAGAGGGATAATCGCTTTTTAGCAAGAATATCCCGCTATAGGGGAAGTGTTCCCAACCTGCTGAAGAATATTTCAATAAAGCGGCTAGCCATTCAATCAAACAATAAAGATCCCTCCCTGATCAAAAGCCTTAAGCGCTGATCTTAGACCTAAATTTTGGAACCCTTCACTGGCAATGGTGATGTCTCTATATGAGTGAAAAGTTCTCAAGCGTGACGTTAAACAATATACAACCAACCAACCAAATTACATATTCTGTTCTACTGGATGAGCAATTGCCTTCAACTTGTTGAGGCACTTGACATTAGGTTGTGCTTCCAAGATAAAAGCATAGTTTTTCAAGGTTAAATCTATTTAAGGGGAGTGATACGGGGCTTCAGTTTTGTGGTCTCATCTGGTCTAGCCATTCAATGAATCGGACGATAAAGATCCCTCCCTGATCAAAAGCCTTAAGCGCTGAACTTAGACCCCATATAATAACCTCTTTCGACAAGCAAGGGGTACTGAGGACTTATTCTAACTTGGATCTCTGCAGGAAACAAAAAGTACTAACTTCAGAGCAAACTGCATTCATCTATGAAATTTCGTGAAAATCAGTCAAATTGTTACAAGAAATTCTCCCCACAAAATTTGTAAAGAATAAACAAAAGGAGTTTTAATAATAACAGAAGTAATGAAATTTAAAAATCAACAATAGAATAACAGAATCCCGCTGAAGACAGAAGACTTCAATTAGGATTTTTTGAGTGTGCTTTAAATTTTGCATTTTTGATCAGCTTTCTGTCAGCTCTGAGTTTGCTAGAGTTCATGCAGGATGAACCAGTCCATGGATTGCTTTTGGTTAATGTTTCGGTAGCGTAGGTGTGATGATAAACCTCATGCTATGTAATGATGGCGTGCATGCCACATTATCCGGCAAACGACACAACATGTGCTCCAATACATGTAGAAGCAATTTTCCCATGCACAACAAATATGTCCATTTTGGTACTGTTTGAACACATCTGACAGTAAAACAGTATCTTCATATAGTAAAATTTTTGATGTTACTATTAGTTCCTTCCATTTCTATAAGTTATAGGTCACTAATTCAGTTCTCACACATGTTTTTCCTGGAATCCATTTTGTAAACAAAACTAAGGTTTGTCATTTTACCCTTGATTTAATGGATACTGTAGTACTGAGAACTAAGGTTTGTCATTTTACCCTTGATTTAATGGATACTGTAGAACTGAGAACTAAGGTTTGTCATTTTACCCTTGATTTAATGGATACTGTAGTACTGAGAACTAAGGTTTGTCATTTTACCCTTGATTTAATGGATACTGTAGTACTGAGAACTAAGGTTTGTCATTTTACCCTTGATTTAATGGATACTGTAGTACTGAGAACTAGGGTTTGTCATTTTACCCTTGATTTAATGGATACTGTAGTACTGAGAACTAGGGTTTGTCATTTTACCCTTGATTTAATGGATACTGTAGTACTGAGAACTAAGGTTTGTCATTTTACCCTTGATTTAATGGATACTATAGTACTGAGAACTAAGGTTTGTCATTTTACCCTTGATTTAATGGATACTGTAGTACTGAGAAGGGCATTTTGTGAGTGTAAGTGTAGAGGTTATTGACACAAGTAAGATTTGAGAACCATTGGTCTTTTTTATTCACATAGTAACTTATTAATATTTACTGGGTATTATTGTTGCTGTTAATTAATGTCTTCATCTGTTTCTGAGATTTCTTGCTTTATTCTAGAATGAGAAATGGATTATTTTCACAAAACTGACATTGGATTCTCTACAAATTTCAAGTATGATGGTTTAATTCATCATAAGGTGCCAGCATTTGCACTTAAAAGACTGAATCCCAAAAGGCGAAAAAAAGAAAAACAAAAGAATCGCATGAACCTTTTAAAACAACTATCCGGACGTTCCTCCCAATCTACAGGAGCTGAACAATCACAGGGTCAACAAGCTAGCTTCTGCTCTAGGGATGGAACCATAAGGCCATTTGATGAATTTGAAAACACTTACTCAGAGAGCACTGGTCAAGAGGGACACCAGGTAGTAAATGATGCATCACAAGCGATGGATGAAGAAATAAGTGAGGAAGTTATAGAGGAACCGTTGTCTCCATCTGAAAGACATAAGGCAGCCACGATTGTTCGTATCATTGTAGATCATTCTAGCAAAATGGACGTGGAAGATTTGCATGAAATATTAAGCATGGAACCATTTAATATGGGCTATGAAGATGAGGAAACTTTTGTCGACTTTCTGAAATCCTTTAAAAGAGTATTTGTTTTACATGAATCAGAAACGTCAACAGAAGCACTGAAAGTGGAGCTGCGAGTGAATATAGAAGTCTGCCTCCCCCACTCGGGAGGAAACTGTGAGGGGAACTGCAATGACCTCCACCTGTGCAAGTTCTTTGTTCTAAATGTATGTGAAATCTGGAAATGCAAGTTTGGCCATGAATATGAGACCCCTCACAACCAAAAGGTGCTCAAGTACCATTTGATGCAATATCTGCAACCTGGTCAAGTGAGTTCTCTGATGAGAGCACTGCCAAATAGAAGAGGCATTTGCATTCCGGGCATCTGTCGTTTTTACAATACCAGTATAGGGTGTCGTAACTCTGAGACTTGTCCTTATCTACATGTGTGCAAATTCATTGCTGAGGCCTGTCGCTACTATCCGTTTTGTAAATTTTCTCACAATTTGTTAGACCTGCAGCCCAGAATCATATTATGGAAATATGGTATCAATATGAGTCACGTCAAAAAAGAGAATGTCTTGAAATTGCTTTTACGCTCAGCCTTCGTGGACAACCAGCACTCGTTTTACAAGAAAATGATGAAAGAAGTTACAACAAGAGTTGTTGAACAACCAACAGGTGGAGCCACTGGCTCACAGGCTAAGTCTGTAGAGACCCCTGCACCGTTCCGGTGGAAGTCCACAGAAGATGAAAATGCATCCAGAAACTGGAGCACATTTACAGAAGAAGAAAATAAAGTCATTCACAAGAATTTCATCAAGTATGAAAAAGCATACGAGAAATACTTGAAATTCAAAAAGTTTGCTACATCATTTGGAAATAAAAAGTAAGTGTGACTTTAATATAATAGCTACATGTACTGTTTTTGTCGAGCTCAGGGCAAATGTTATGATGTCAACCTTGGTGAGACAGGTACATAAAGGCACGACCATATATGGGAACAGCATTACACGGACTCATTTTGTTCGTAATATGAATATATAAGGAAAAGGAAGGTGCTTTTTGTATTTGCCACGAGTCTGTGCTGTTAATGCTTGTCCTCCTTTTCCATTAGATGGATTTCACTGTTAGTGAATATCTGGAAATAATATATCCTGTATAAGCAGAATTTTTAGCGAGGATTTAATTTTGGCATTATTAGCGAGAGTAATAAGGTCGCTAAAATTGAATATCGCTAACAATTTATTCTATATCGGAGGTAATAGTCACCTTTCCTGGAATTATAAGGTCGCTAAAATTAGCTCTCGCTAAATATACCCGTTTTTACAGGAAAATCGCAAAATTTGTGTCTCGCTAAAACTTCTACTTTAATTATATACGGTATTAGAATTCACTGTATGGTCTGTGTGTAAAGTTATGCAATAGAAGCAATTCTTCTGAATTCATCACTTAGTGTTTCTCTCATACCCACCCATCAATCAAGTTTTATTACAAATGAACATACATGTATAATATATAATAGTATGTTAATGTTTGTTTTGATACACACTTTAAGGATATTTGTGACATTTCTCAATAATATATTTTAATTTTTTGTGACATTTTCGGTACATTTTTCTTTCATCCTATCTTGTTTCTACAAAACAAGTTGGGGTAGTGTTCGTATATTTTGATAGTTCCTGGTTGTGGCAAGTAAAAATGTAAATTCGGCTCCTGTGTAACACAATAGTGTGTATACAGGACTCGAAATTAACATATGCCCGTCAGTCTTTGACTGATTAAAAGTCTGGCGGACTGACATACATTTGTTTTAGTCAGTCCGATGGGACTGGTTAATTTTAAAAGCATCATTTTGGAAAATATACTTATGAAATTTTATACACACATTTGGCATGCTTCGATCTATAGATATCAGACGAATCTGATTCGTAAATATAAATCCCACATTTAAGTGTGTTTGATTATTTCTGGAAAACTCTGTTGGCCTGGTAATTTTTTTTGCGGACTGGTTGAAATTATACACCATCAGTCCGGCTGGACTGGTGACATAAAAAGTTGGCTTCAAGCCCTGATATATGTGGACAGCACTAAGTTATTGTAGCAAAGGGGAGAACTTTTTTTGGATCACCCGGGGATCGAATCCAGTGCCCTTGTAGACAGATGTTCTAGCCACTGAGTTACCATGCTTACCAAGACTGACATATGGAGTATAGCAATATCACTATATTATACACTATAAAATTCAAACCTATTTCAGAAATCATGCAAGAACTCTACAAATAAAGGAGATGAATTTCCAAATATAATTTTAGATAAAAATTCAGAAATGTTGCATACGACCTAACTTGATTAAGGTGCCCTTAAAATCTGAAAATCGTGGTAACATATGCCCATTTCTAGGAAAAAAATTATGTGCCCTTTTTTCTACCTAGATAAAAGTATCTGTTTCACATGGATGACCATGACCCCTTAATGTCTTTTAAGTCAAAATGTCAATGTCACATATCTAAAGATAGTTTCTTAATGATAATTTGATACTCGTTGAGTTTTAACAATGCAATAAATCATTTTGATAACATGATTGATTAGTCTTGTTTTCCATTTTCAGGCTAATCATAGATTTTTCAACGATGGAAGGCGTTGTTGAAATTGATTCAAGTAGCCAGAATATTGCCCTTCAAAGATGCACTTCAGAAAAGAAAGACGACAATATTCAAACTTAAGGCAATGCAGAGAATGTATATATATATATATATATATATATACCTGATACATACACACATACATGTACATATATACCTGAAATATACAAACATACATTCAAATATATGTGTACAAACATACGCAATACAAACATACATACCTGTTACACTGACATTAATACAAAATATACATGTATACATACCTGATATAAATATACATACACTGTGTACATACATACCTGATACATACATGTACATACTTACATACCTGATACATACATGTACATATATATCTGATACATACATAATCTTAATTCTTATGACAAACATTGAGTCACGTGATGATGGATCAAAGTGTGTTATACGTGTATGTATATCCCAATGTAACTAAAAAAAATGGTATTTTATGTTTTTTAATGAACTTTGTTTTGACCTTTTATTGTTTGTCTTTATCAATGGAATGTATGAAAATAAATATCAGGGGTGGATCCAGGAATGAAAGTTAAAGACCCAATTTTAAGTTAACACCCCCAAATTTTACCTGTATCCTGAGCAATTGTAAACCACCTGTCAATCAAACATTTAAAAATGGATCTCAGTTGGAGTGACATCTGTAGAAACTGTGGTCTGGAGGGACCCCAGAGAGGTGTTTTGATAACAATAACAACAGATACTTACAGGCATTCTTTAGATCTTTAGGAAGCCCTGTATTCTAGAGGTTTGATAGCATTGACAACTGCTCTTTTCTCATAATTAATTTTTTTAAAAGTCCCCTGAACAATGCAATTTTAATATAATTGCATTTTTCCCTCCTCTATATACATGTATTTATAGATTACACAATTGAAAATCAAACAATAATTTGCACATAAATTTTTAAAACTTGCAACTTAGGCCAATTCAACTTAATTAGTAGATTGTCATCCAGGGTCACCAAAAAGTATGGGGCGGGTAGGAGGATTTTTATTTTTATTTTCTGAGAAAAATATTTTAATGACAAACGAATTTTTGTCAACGGAAGTGCTTCATTTAATGCCAGATGGATATCAATCTATGCTTATTTCACAGATGAATTCCAGGTTATAAGCTTAATTTAAAACACAATAAGATACCAAACTTCAAGATTTACGCCCATAAGAATGCAAGAAACCATATTCTTCATGTTGCTATACCGAAAATGTAAACAAGAAGTGTAAATACCTGAGTTGGACATGAAAATTTTCAGGAAATCACACGTTTCGCAAAATAAAAAAAATTGGGGTGGGCCAATTTTTTAGGGGCGGGCAGGTATGATAATCTATCAATTAAGTTGAATTGACCTTATTGAAATAATTTATATCATTAATTTATGATAGATCTATATATTCATTGAGCCAATGAATGAGAGTAAGAGAGAGAAAGAGGGGGTGGGTGTAGACTGTGTGTCAGCTACCCTTAGGAATACAACCATTATTCAAACACTATGACCACAGAAACTCTGCAGAGTGCCTTGAGACAGATCCAGTGCATATCAAAAGTATAGACAACACTGCTCTCTTGCCCTGGTAAATAACAATGACCATAGGTGAGCTTCGCCCACATCCAGTGATCCATGAAGAAACCTAATGGTATTTTATGGCACTTCATGACCTGGGGGGGGGGGGGGGGGGGGGGTGTCTGTTATAAGGCCTTCAGTGGCCCTGGTGGGGGTTCAGGAAGCTCCTGGATTGTATAATTCTTATAGTGCTTGAAACATGTTTTCTATGTTGTTATTATTACTATTTTCTGTCATTTCTAATGAGGTGAAGTCAATAAAATGACAAATTTTAAGGATTTTGGAATAAAATATAAGTAAGCTAGCTCTCCCAATAAAAGAACCAATGAATCAAAAGATCTTTTCACTTATTTCTTTGAGAGTGGAAAAAATAATTTCTTCGTTTATTGTTAACAAGAGATCATGATTTACCCAATCTAATTAAAATTAGATCCTTTGATCCGCTCACACGCTGTGGCTTGTGTAGTGATATACATGTACGTGAGCGGATCAAAGGATCTTGATATAATTGATATTTCAATTAGGAATATCATTCTGATTTTGTTGACATAGTATACCTGGCATATATTTTACTTTCTTAAAACATAGATTAAGGTTAATTCCAGACAGATTTTATAGAGAAAAAGTTTTGGGCCTTTTTATGTATACAATCATACCTTGTTCTTTCATGATCCCAGGGTGGGTCCAAACTTAGTATACACATGTATAGTGTTTATGTGTAAGTTTCCTGATACTGTATAAAATCTTGAAGCATATGAAGGAATAGCAGAAAAAGATGTACAAAAAATGGTGAATTTCACAACCCAGGGTTTTGACTCTAGGATGAGTCCAAATTAGTCTTATCTTTTAATGTTAATACACCTATTATACCATGTGAAGCCTTTCATCAGTGTATAACTGATGAGGGCATTAACTTTGTAAGAACACCTTGTTTTATACTTTTGCTGAATGTTAAAATATAGCTTAGATATTCAGAACAGGAATTTTTTTCTAGATTTCATAGCCCTTGGGAGTAGTAATAATTTTTCACTAGTACTCAGGTGACCAACAAGGCCTGTGGGCCTCTTGTAGAATGAAGGTGCCGCTTCTCACACCCTGTTTTTGATTAATACGCATTTTACAAAAAATTTTAAAAAGAGCTACACATAAACTGGTATCTTGTTGGTGATACACACGAAAGAAGCAAGTTTAACAGGGATGCCAGTTTATTTTAAACAATATTTATTCGTAAATGATTTGATAATAATGTTTACAAACAATATCTCATACATGTAGTAGATTGAGAAACAATCCAAAAGGCTTATATTGATCTCGCTCTCAGACTTTCCAGTTTACATGCATGAGTTCGATATTAAGAAAATGGACAAAGTAACAAAAGTAAATATTTTCTTATTTATGGTATGAATTGTTCAGGATAGTAATACCGTGTTAACTTTCACGCATGAGTGATTATAGTTCATTGATTTATGAAATCAAATAAATTTACATTTTTGTAGTACACAAAATGTGTTTCATACATGTAACTTCCAATAGAATTAAAATGATGGGTTTAGATATAAAACCAATTAAAATTAGAAATCTCGTCCGTTTGATGTTATAATATCTGCATTTCATGTTTTAGTCTTTGATATCTTTATTAATTGTAATGATGGCCATTTCCTCATGAATGCGCTGCAGTTGTGAACAATGCACGTATAAATCTTAGTAGAAATAATCTATTATAACGGCTGGGAATTTCAACAGAAATTGAAGTAGAATGTGAATTTAAGAAATAAAAATACATGGCAGGCGCGGATCCAGAATTTTTTCCAGGGGGGGGCGGGGGGGAGTGGGGTCGAACCTTTTCACAAAATCGAACCCGTGATATAACTCATTTTTCTTATAAATCGTTATATTGTAATTTTTTTATCTTTGCAAATTCCAGAGAGGGGGGGACCCCGACGCTTTGACCAGGCAGGTGTAGAGGCAAATTTTGACTCCCATAGAATAATGACCGGGGGTCATTTTTCGACGTCGAAAAGTGCACCGGCATACTTTTAATAAGAGCACGTAAACGTGGCCACTGTTCATACCCTCATGCATTTTCAAACATGAAAATTTCTTATTTGTAGATAAGAAATTAATTCATTGTTGTACGTAAATTCTTTAATTTGAGGTGTACAATTAGGTTGCACCCTGTTATTAAGTTCTGCTATTAAATATTATTTTCTTTCTAAAATTGCGCTAACGTTACTCTATCAAAACGAATTTAATGGTAACATTCCTACTCACTATATAATATATTTATACTCAACACCATTTGTTAACGAAATAGATCATGGCCATCCCGGAAGTTTGTTTTCCTCGGATTTTGGCCACCAAATCAGCGTGATGTTAAATAATTCAAAACGCATCTTAAAATGTGCATTTTCGAACAGCTGGTATAATAACTAGACTGAAGTTAGCAGATCGGTGAAGTTGGCTACTAGTAACCAGCTACTAGTAACTGGCTACTTAAAAAGAGAAAAGTTGGCTACTAGTAGCCAGCTACTTGAACCAGGAAAAGTTAGCTACTAGTAGCCAGTTACTAGTAGCCAGCTACTAAAAGTATGAAAAGTTAGCTACTCGTAGCCAGCTACTACAAAATATAAAAGTTATAATTACTGATAGCTCGCTACCAGATAAAGGTTAATGAGTTTGAAAATTATTATCTATCAGATTTATTTCTAAAGAGGACGAGGAGTCGTATGAAATTTCATGTTCAATTATCCCCAATTACATAACGTTCCAATGCAAAATACGAATAAACTTTTTCAACTGAGTGGTTACTTTAAAAGTGATACGGATTGAATTCAGACCTTCAATCATTTGATATACCATCCATTTTGAAATATCTGCTACTTTTACAATTTGATTCGAGTTACCCTGAAATTTCAACATAAGTGTGAATACCGTAAGAAACTTTATGTTTGACTTTATGTTTGTATTAGATATCTGACGAATTTACGACTATACATATGGCAAGAAGTGATAGATGGTGTTTTGGTACTCCACGAATTTTCAGATATCGCTCTTTAGGAAATCAGTTACTTATACATTTTGATTACCGGTACAATGAAATTTCAAGATCCGTGTGAATACCTTAAGGAACTCCGTGTTTATATCATATATTTAACTAACTTACAACGATATGTATGGCGAGTAGTGATATTGGGTATCGTGATATGTCATCAATTTTCAGATATCACGCTTAAGGAAGTCAGCTACATATACCTTTTGATGGCAGGTAAACTGAAATTTCAAGTTTTTCGCAAATATCTTAAGAAACTCTGAGTTTGTATTAGATATCTGACTAATTTACAATTATCATAGTTAAGAAGAGTGATATTAGGTATCTTGACATGCCATAAATTTCCAGATATCACGCTTAAGGAAGTCAGCTACTTATACCTTTTGATTCCTGGTATCCTGAAATTTCACGTTTTTCATAAATATCTTATAGAACTCTGTGCTTGTATTAGATAGCTGATTAGTTTACAACTATCCATGTGAAGTGGAGTGGTACTAGGTATCTTGATATGCCATTAATTTTGAGATACCACGCTTAAGGAAGTCAGTTACTTATACCTTTTGATTGCAGGTAACCTGAAAATTAAAGTTTTTAGAAAATATATTAAGGAACTCCGTCTTTGTTTTAAATATCTGATTAACTTACCAATGCACATATGACAAAATCTGATACTAGGTATCTTGATATGCCATCAATTTTAAGATATCACTCTTAAGGAAGTCAACTACATATACCTTTTGATGGCAGGTAAACTGAAATTTCAAGTTTTTCACAAATATCTTAAGGAACTCTGTATTTGTATTAGATATCTGACTAATTTACAACTATCCACGTGAAGTGGTGTGATATTAGATATCTTGATATGCCAACAATTTTCGGATATCATACTTAACGAAGTCCGCTACTTATACCTTTTGATTACTGGTAACCTGAAATTTCAAGTTTTTCATAAATATCTCAAGGAACTCTGTGTTTGTACTAGAAATTTGACTAATTTACAATTAACCACGTGAAGGAGACTGATATTAGGTGTCTTGATATACCATCAATTTTTAGATATCACGTTTAAGGAAGTCAGCTACTTATGCCTTTTGATTGCAGGTAACCTGAAATTTCAAGTTTTTCATAAATATTTTAAAGAACTCTGTATTTGTATTAGATATCTGACTAATTTACAACTATCCACGTAAAGAGATGTGATATTAGGTATCTTCATATGCCAACAATTTTGAGATATCACGCTTAAGGAAGTCAGCTACTTATACCTTTTGATTGCAGGTAACCTAAAATTTCAAGTTTTCCGTAGATATCTTAAGGAACTCTGCGTTTATATTCGATATCTGACTAAGTTCCAACTATCCACGTGAAGAGGAGTGATATTAGGAATCTTGATATGCCATCAATTTTCAGATATCACCCTTAAGGAAGTCAGCTACTTATACCTTTTGATTCCTCGACACCTGAAATTTCAACTTTTTCATAAATATCTTAAGTAACTCTGCTTTTGTATTAGATATCTGACTAACTTACAACTATCCACATGAAGAGGAGTGATATTAGGTATCTTGATATACAATTAATTTTCAGATATCACCCTTAAGGAAGTCAGCTACTTATACCATTAAACTCTAGGTACCCTGAAATTTCAAATTTTTCATAAATATCTTATAGAACTCCTTGTTTGTATTAGATATCTGACAAATTTACAACTATCCATGTGAAGTGGAATGGTATTAGATATCTTGATATGCCATCAATTTTCAGATATCACCCTTAAGGAAGTCAGCTACTTATACCTTTTGATTACAGGTAACCTGAAATTTCAAGTTCATAAATATCTTAAAGAACGCCTTGTTTGTATTAGATATCTGACTAATTTACAACTATCCATATGAAGTGGAGTGGTATTAGGTATCTTGATATGCCATCAATTTTCAGATATCACCCTTAAGGAAGTCAGCTACTTATACCTTTTGATTACAGGTAACCTGAAATTTCAAGTTTTTCATAAATATCTTAAAGAACGCCTTGTTTGTATTAGATATCTGACTAATTTACAACTATCTATATGAAGTGGAGTGGTATTAGGTATCTTGATATACCATCAATTTTCAAATATCACCCTTAAGGAAGTTAGCTACTTATACTTTTTGATTCTAAGTAAACTGAAATTTGAAGTTTTCCGTAAATATCTTGAGGATCTCTGCGTTTGTATTAGATATCTGACTAACTTACAACCACCCACGTGAAGGGGAGTGATATTAGGTATCTTGATACCTATTATCATACCTCTTCACGTGGATAGTAGTTTACTAGTCAGATATCTAACAGAAACACAGAGTTCCTTAAACTATATACAAAACACTTTAAATTTCAAGATGTCTGGAATCAAAAGGTATAAGTAGCTGACTTCGTCGAACGTGATATCTCAAAATTGATTGCATATCAAGACAGTTCATATAAAGCTCTGTAATATCGGCAAAGATAAATTAGTCAAGTATCTAACATATCTATCTGACAATTGATGGCATTTCAAGATACCTAATATCACTCCTCTTCAGGTTGATAGTAGATAATTAGTCTGATATCTAATACAAACACACAGTTCCTTAAAAGATATCTACAAAACATTTGAAATTTCAGGTAACCAGGAATCAAAAGGTCTAAGTAGCTAACTTCCTTAAGCGTGATATCTGAAAATTGATATCATAATAAGATACTTAATATCACTCCTTGTCATATGTGAGATGGTAAATTACTGATATATCTTATACAAACGCAGAGTTCCTTAAGATATGTACTTATAACTTTGCCAGGCATTAAAAATAATTTTTATATCTTCTGAAAGCAGGGAATATATGCTTTTCAAAAATATAAAAAATATTGAATTCATAAGGAAAATTAAAAAAAAATCATATCGAGGGGGAAAATGACCTTGTGAAAAAGCGTTGCGTCATATTTATACGAAGCCATCCTTCACTTTAAATGCTTTTTTTAATTTAATAGCTTTACTTACTTTATTGATTTTTACATAGTCAAAAAATAGAGGAAATTTCCAAAAATATTATATATAGATCATATATCTTATGACCGTAGTTTCAAAGATTTAGAGGCACTCCTTTTACGTTGCCCTGTTTTTACGCACCACCGGTCAAATTGACCGGTACGGTAGAGAAGGGGTTAAGATATGTACGGAAAACTTGAAATTTCAGTCTACCTAGAATCAAATGGTATAAGTAGCTGACTTCCTTAAACGTGATATTTGAAAATTGATGGCATATCAAAATACCTAATATCACATCTTGTCATGTGTGCATTGGTAAATTAATCAAATATCTAAAACAAACACGGAGCTCCTTAAAATATTTTCTAAAAACTTGAAATTTCAGGTTACCTGCAATCAAAATGTACAAGTAGCTGACTTCATTAAGCGTGATATCTCAAAATTGAAGGCATATCAAGGTACTTAATATAACTCCTTGTCATATGTGCATTGGTAAATTAATCAGATATCTAAAACAAAAACGGAAATCCTTAAAATATTTACTAAACACTTGAAATTTCAGTTTACCTGCAATCAAAATGTACAAGTAGCTGACTTCCTTAAGGGTGATATCTGAAAATTAATAGTATATCAAGATACCTAATATCACTTCTCTTCACGTGGATAGTTGTAAGTTAGTCAGATATCGAATATAAACGCAGAGTTCCTTAAGATATCTACGGAAGACTTGAAATTTTAGGTTACCTGCAATCAAAAGGTATAACTAGCTGACTTCCTTAAACGTGATATCTCAAAATTGTTGGCATATGAAGATACCTAATATCACACCTCTTCATGTGGATAGTTGTAAATTAGTCAGATATCTAATACAAATACAGAATTCTTTAAGATATTTATGAAAAATTTGAAATTTCAGGGTACCTAGAGTCAAATGGTATAAGTAGCTGACTTCCTTAAGGGTGATATCTGAAAATTAATTGTATATCAAGATACCTAATATCACTCCTCTTCATGTGGATAGTTGTAAGTTAGTCAGATATCTAATACAAAAGCAGAGTTACTTAGATATTTATGAAAAAGTTGAAATTTCAGGTGTCGCGGAATCAAAAGGTATAAGTAGCTGACTTCCTTAAGGGTGATATCTGAAAATTGATGGCATATCAAGATCCCTAATATCACCCCTCTTCACGTGGATAGTTGGAACTTAATCAGATATCGAATATAAACGCAGAGTTCCTTAAGATATCTACGGAAAACTTGAAATTTTAGGTTACCTGCAATCAAAAGGTATAAGTAGCTGACTTCCTTAAACGTGATATCTCAAAATTGTTGGCATATGAAGATACCTAATATCACACCTCTTCATGTGGATAGTTGTAAATTAGTCAGATATCTAATACAAATACAGAGTTCTTTAAAATATTTATGAAAAACTTGAAATTTCAGGTTACCTGCAATCAAAAGGTATAAGTAGCTGACTTCCTTAAGGGTGATATCTAAAAATTGATGGTATATCAAGACACCTAATATCAGTCTTCTTGACGTGGTTAGTTGTAAATTAGTCAGATTTCTAGTACAAACACAGAGTTCCTTGAGATAATTATGAAAAACTTGAAATTTCAGGTTACCTGCAATCAAAAGGTATAAGTAGCTGACTTCCTTAAGGGTGATATCTGAAAATTAATGGCATATCAAGATACCTAGTACCACTCCACTTCACATGGACAGTTGTAAACTAGTCAGATATCTAATACAAGCACAGAGTTCTATAAGATATTTATGAAAAACGTGAAATTTCAGGATACCAGGAATCAAAAGGTATAAGTAGCTGACTTCCTTAAGCGTGATATCTGGAAATTTATGGCATGTCAAGATACCTAATATTACTCTTCTTCACTTTGATAATTGTAAATTAGTCAGATATCTAATACAAACTCAGAGTTCCTTAAGATATTTGCGAAAAACTTGAAATTTCAGTTTACCTGCCATCAAAAGGTATATGTAGCTGACTTCCTTAAGCGTGATATCTGAAAATTGATGACATATCACGATACCCAATATCACTACTCGCCATATGTATCGTTGTAAGTTAGTTAAATATATGATATAAACACGGAGTTCCTTGAGGTATTCACACAGATCTTGAAATTTCATTGTACCGATAATCAAAATGCATAAGTAACTGATTTCCTAAAGAGCGATATCTGAAAATTCGTGGAGTACCAAAACACCATCTATCACTTCTTGCCATATGTATAGTCGTAAATTCGTCAGATATCTAATACAAACATAAAGTCAAACATAAAGTTTCTTACGGTATTCACACTTATGTTGAAATTTCAGGGTAACTCGAATCAAATTGTAAAAGTAGCAGATATTTCAAAATGGATGGTATATCAAATGATTGAAGGTCTGAATTCAATCCGTATCACTTTTAAAGTAAACACTCAGTTGAAAAAGTTTATTCATATTTTGCATTGGAACGTTATGTAATTGGGGATAATTGAACATGAAATTTCATACGACTCCTCGTCCTCTTTAGAAATAAATCTGATAGATAATAATTTTCAAACTCATTAACCTTTATCTGGTAGCGAGCTATCAGTAATTATAACTTTTATATTTTGTAGTAGTTGGCTACGAGTAGCTAACTTTTCATACTTTTAGTAGCTGGCTACTAGTAACTGGCTACTAGTAGCTAACTTTTCCTGGTTCAAGTAGCTGGCTACTAGTAGCCAACTTTTCTCTTTTTAAGTAGCCAGTTACTAGTAGCTGGTTACTAGTAGCCAACTTCACCGATCTGAAGTTAGCAGCCACTAACCAGCAGCCAATAGAAGCTAGCAGCCACTAACCATGCAGCAGCCAATACGGCCACAGGGGCTCGGTACACATGATACACCTTTTTTAAAACCTCCAAAAAAGCGGATTTTGGTGTTGGATTTTATTTATATAATTTATTATTCGGACACAAATCATGCAAAACTTCAATTTATTATTCGGGAACAAATAATACAAAACTTCAATATCTGACAACCGAGCCCCTGTGAATACGGCCATAGAAGCTAGCAGCCAATAAGAAAGTTCATCAAAGTACTACGAGTAATTAGACGGAATACTAAAAAGTAACACATATCTCCCGTGAACGAAGCAACCACGTCACCCAGTGATGAGCCACCGAACTAAGAAATATATTGATGGAAATACGATTTCAATTTCCTTGCAGTTTTGGAATGCAAGCAAATGGAATATACATGTAGTTTTACATCGATATTTCATCTTTGAGCAAAAACTCGTCACGGGTTTATTTCATGACCGTGTTTTCTTAATCCATGTTGACCATAGCCACGGGATGTTTTCCGAGAGTGAACTCCATTTGTACAGTATAGTACGAAATTACTCTCAGTCATGAAATGGACCTCGTATGTTAAAAGGTTCGTGACTTCCAATTTTTATCACACAACATTTATATACATAATGATAGTCAGGGTTTTAACATCATGCCCTTACAAACCCACCTGACTAGGGGGTAAAGGGTACTTTATCTACCATTTACTCACACATCCAATTCAATAGGCACACATTCAAAGATAGAAGAAGAGGAAGAGGGTTAGAAAGGAATGAGGTTACTCTGGCTATGTACAAGATAATGTTAATCTGATATAGGTTGTCAAAACTAATTATAAAAGGTATCAAATGTACTGTTATGATATTGATAATAACTTAAAGGACACAGATGCTAATGTATACATATACATGTGTGTGTGTGTGTGTGTGTGTATATATATATATATATATATATATATATATATATGCAAGATGATCTAGAACTATAAATGACTTTCTGCCTCCTCCAACTTTTGAGCCAAAAAAATTAAAATTTAAAGTTCATTAGAATTTATGTTGTTTCCAATAACTAAGAACATGATACCTCCCTTAAAAAGCATTCCAAATCTTTCTTTTAGAATGAGTTAGTCAAGTAACATCTTAGAAGGCCCTAGAATCAAGGATTTTGCACGAAACGTGTTCAGTGTGCACAAAATGTGCTCAGCGTCTGGGGGCCTGGGCGGCCCCCTGACCCCCGCCTAATTTCCTGCCTCCTCCAAATTGAAGGTTAATTTACGGCCCTGGTAGCGTTATATATTCGCGGCTTGTGTACTCGTGCACATTCTCTATGACTCGTAGAATGTTTTCCAGCAGACGATCCAAATGTTTGTGATCATATAACATCTTATTTTACCTATGCTATTGATACTGTAGCGATCAGTCGGATGTGGTCGCCGTTGGCCAGATAGCTCAGTTGGTAGAGCACATGACTAGAGTTTCAGGGGGCCCGGGTTCGAACCCCGGTCTGGTCCGTTGCATTTTCTCCCTTCCTGTTAAAATACTAAACTGAAACTAAATAAATATTTATAAAGAGCGGGTGGATCCTTTACCAAAACTGTATAAATTCTATGATCCCAGCTGTGGGGAGGGAGAAACCAGGGTGGGGCCAAAATTGTTATAGTGATTAAAGTTTATCACTTTAAAGACGTCTTGAATTTTGCTGCTACTGTATAAGCACTGAAATACATGTTTTGGAAAAGCAGAAAGAATGTATCAAAATCGTGTATCCACAGAGGAAGATGTTCAAAGTCAAGGGCGACCAGGAGCAGTATGGCTATACACTGTTTATGTCCGTTACATTTAATGAAATTCTTATATAATTTTACGTATACTGACACTAAATAAAAGTAAAACGAACATTTTGAAGGAGCAGAAAGCGGTCCGCTATCAACCATCTGAATACTTCGTTATCGTGCATTTTAAAAACTCCATACATTATATTGTAAGATTCAATGACTCTCAAGTTCTAGGGCAGGGCAAATTACTGAATATTAGAAAATTAATGATATAGTGATATGTATAAGAACTAATCTTGTCCTATACTACTGCTGAACATTAGAATTTAGCTTAGATATGCAGAACAGGAAAATTATGGTAGGTTTCTAGCCCTTTGGGGCTAGTGTCAAGTGATACTTTTAACTAATACTCAGGTGTATGGGCCTTTTGTTAATAAGATTCCCATGTTCTATCATTTTGGGTCTTCAACCCACGTTTTGGGCGGAAAAAGAACAAATTTCGGTAGCAATCCGCCCCGGCTTTGAAAGTTTTCAGGATCCGCCCCTATTCTAAACGTACAGTGTATTTAAGGTATGAAAGAATCCGTTGAATTTTTTTATATTAATTGTGTTTATTTCATTAAATGTGAGTCATCAAAGAATTTTGCCTGTGCGATGTATTACGTTGTATATGTATAATATAAGAAAGTTTATAAGTAATGCGGCCGGTAATTCCGGAGATATAATTTCCATTTTATACGGGTCGTTTGGTTTTTTCCTGTTTTCTTCCATCTTGTATTTCCGGTTAATGTACAACGAGAAAGTTAGGCATGGTTCAACGTTTTTGGGTAAGTTATAAGTACTATGTGTGGACAATGTTTGCTTTTAAATGATATGTTATATACAGTTATGATCCATTCTTCAATCTTTGGATGTTGGTTACATGTAGTAAACTCATTATGCATTTTAGAAGAAGTAAACGATTTAAACTTTTCTGTGGTACACGTACACATGGATAATATTTTGGAAGTCAACAACAAAACGTTTAAAGTATCGATATACGAAATACTATCTTCACAGTTTTCATCAGAGTACTCTAAAACTATATCCCGGAAACCCTGGTAAAGTAGCCTTGTCACATGTCATAGGCTACTTTCAATGATTTAGGGTTTATCTAGATTTTAGACAGGTTGGGAACACTTCCCCTATAGTGAGATATTCTCGCTAAAACGCGATTATCCCTCTCTAGCGAGAATAAATATATCACGTACAACAGAGAAAAACACCCGCGGAGTACATCTTTTAGTGATTCACGTGAAAAGAAGAAAAAGTGCTAAAATGTCTGATACTTTTGCAAATATATGAATCAAAACAAAAACACTCACGATGTGTATTGGATTTCAGACTGCTTCCCTCTTACGCAGCAACTTTGGTATGCAATTTCATTACTTTGTTGTCAATTTCATAGAAACAATTCGCATCATGTTGAGTGCGTGTTGCACTTATTCAGCGTTGCACGGGATTTGCCATTATTTTCAATAAAGACGCCAAAACACCTGTTTATGGTAATGTTTATTTCTCACTAAAGAGGGATAATCGCGTTTTAGCGAGAATATCTCGCTATAGGGCAGTCCATGCGAAAGTTTTTTGGACCACACAGGACATTCGGTCCTATGTAATCAATGAACACACCGGACCGAACCAAATTTTGTCAGACTGAAAAACCTAATGTAAAAAAGTGAAGCAAGTGAAAATGCAAAACCAAGGAAATCTTATTTATTATACTAGTAATACTATACCAGGGATCCCTCCCGTATATTACTTTAGATGGTCCATGCGGTTTTAATCACATTCATTTACATATTTGGATTTGTGTGCTATTTTTCCTTATAACAAATATTTAAATGACTCCGCATCAAAATAGTAAAGTTCAAAACCGGACACTGAGACAACGGACATTTCGGTCCGGTGTAAAAAATTATGCATCGGACCTCAGGCACTGTACATCGGTCAGGTTCGACGGTCCGATGTCTTTCGCATAGACTGATAGGGGAAGCGTTCCCAACCTGTTAGATGCTACCACCTATTTCATATTTAAGAGGAATGTTTGAGACTACAACTGTGAGCTTCCAGGGGATGGGGGGCATCCCCAAATTATGACATCTCAAAACAGACATATAAATTGATTGTTAACCATTAGATTATTGTCTATATTATTTTAAGACTTTTGACAATTATACAAAATTACTTAGAATATATAAAAATGATTTTTACTACAATTTTCATACAATTTTGTGTAGTTTTTACAGGAACATTTTAACTTGTGGAACGTTCGGGAAATATTTGTTTTCAAAGAGGGAAAGGTAGACCCTTCATCGGTAGTGGAAAAAAACATAGACCAATCCCTGTATAGAAATATATATCTATTCAGGGATTTATCTATGTTTTTTTATGCCCCCGAGATCAAAGATCGAGGGGCATATTGTTTTTGTCCTGTCTGTCATTCTGAAACTTTAACTTTGCTAATAACTTTTGAACAGTAAGTGATAGAGCTTTGATATTTCACATGAGTATTCCTTGTGACAGGACCTTTCCGTGGGTACCAACATTTTTGACCCCGTGACTGACCTTGGAGTTTGACCTACTTTTTGAAAACTTTAACCTTGCTAATAACTTTTGAACAATAAGTGATAGAGCTTTGATATTTCACATGAGTATTCCTTGTAACAAGACCTTTCCGTTGGTATTAAACCTTTTGACCTTGACATTTAACTTTTATTTTTTGTTTACATCGGTCATAACTTCTAAATGGTAAATATTAGAGCTTTCGTATTGTACATGAGCATTTCTTTTGACAAGATCTTTCTACTGGTACCAAGATATTTGCCCTTGTGACCTTGGCCATCTTGTTTATATATACTATTACACCAGACACCATATCAACAATACCTCCACTCACTTCAGGTTCGTGTATTATTTCTGCCAACATTGTGCATGCCTTTTATTTTTACGAGCATCATGTATACATGTAAACACTGGAGTCCATAATGATTTAACTCTCAAAGAATATATTAATTATAATGATCCCCCATTGTGACCTTAGGTCAGCTGTCAAATCTGCATTTAAACAGAGCCAGATGTGAGACCTGGATTCCTTATAGGGACTCAGAACTGCACTTTTACTTTAAAATTCGAAAGTGAGCATTGTGATTTCGATTAAATTTATTACAGAGACCCCCAGGCAAATTAATGTTCTTTCACTAAACATCTTTTCTTATGGGTTTCACTTTTGAACAAGTTCTACAACTCCTGTCATGACATGGGATCTGTTGTATATGCAACTCTTTTAAATGCTGTCAGAGCATTTGGAGAATGGGCAATCATTTATCTATTTTTGTGTCTTAATTAGGTTCGAACTAATGCATGTATTGACGACTTTCTGATTTGATAACTCAGGTAAAAGGTTGGCCCTCTGCTATATGGGCAAGTAGGGATAGATTTGAATGAAAGCCATTAGCTACACCCATTGTTACATGGTGCAGGGGAGTGATTATGCGATGATCATAGCTTGGGTGAAATTTATTTATTTCATTTATTTTAGATGTTATTTAAGCCTAATGTTACTTATCTGTCAATGGAAAACATGTGTTAGAGTGAATACTAGTGACATTTGCTCATTGAAATCACATTCACTAAGTAACTCCATGGACATATTGAAAATTAACACTGTAAGTTATTACATATGGTATACAGTACTCATTTTAGGCTTGTAAAATAAATGAAAAAATGTTTTCTCAAAAAAGCGCTAGGTAAAAAGATACTGTGCATAAGACTTTTTTGTCTACCAGTATATGAAAATTTACGAAAATATAGGTCACTGGGCATAATCTGATCATTTATTTTTCATTTTATCGATAATTTTGAGTGAGGGAAGATAACTTTCAAAACAGTTTTAACTGTAATGAGCTTCTCTTAGGTTTGAGTGTCGTTGGAGGGTTAGGTGATGTAAATTGGCGGGTTCTGTTTCTACATAGTAATTGTTTTATAAATCAACAAAATTTTACGTGTTGTACACCCAATCCTTAAGTACTTATATGTAATATCAATGTCATATATACACCTTGTCTTGACACCTCAGTAATCTAATTTTCTCCCTCAGTGCCCTCGTCCGAAAATAAATATTTTCTTGACTATTTGATAATAAAACAAAACAGAAAAAGTGAATGGGTTGGTTGTGTTCGTTACAAGATCGCTTTTAATAAGCAAACATCAAATCGACAAAGCTGAAAAATCACTAATGAAAGCATATGAATTCAAAACTGAAAATGGGCTGGGTGGGAGGGAAGGCAAAGGCACAGAAATACAAAAGCGACCTTTGTTGCTTGTAACGAACCTCGCACTGCCCGAACACTGACCAGTAGTATTATATATACTAAGCGCAAAAGCGCTCCTGCATGAGCTCAAAAACCCGCTAAATGTATTTACGGAAAATAATGAAAAATTACGAAATGTAAAACGTAAAGAAATGAATTGAACACTGCTTCATGAGTCATTCACCTCTTATTCCTAGTCAGATTGTAGACAAATTTTTAAATTATACTTAGGATGTGCCTTGGATACATGTACATTTTGTAACAAAAGTGAAATTACAAATTTGGAAATATATTTTACAGATGAGATCAAGAATAAGACAGCCATTTGTTACCATACCTACAATATTATAAGGTTCTTTTCAGAGTAAGACAGTATAAAATGAAGTGATTTCCATTTTGAATTTTAGATTTTGATGTTCTAGTGAGTATGAAGCGAGTGTTTATCGGAGGTCTGTTTCCGGAGGTGACAGAGGGGGAAATCCGAGACAGATTTGGGCGATTTGGAGAAGTGGAAGATGTAGAAATAAAAAGGAAAAAGACCGATGGAGGTAAAACTTTGAAGCAAACATATAGTTTTGAAATTTAAAATGGTGTTTTTCAAAACCTTTTGATGAAAAAAAAAAAAGAACTACTGTAGGTACACCGTACATGTACTTGAATATGTTCTGTTGCCTAGTATGTATACCAATTTATGGAATTTCTAGTGAACATGAAGATTTGAAATGCTTATAACCTTTCATATGTTTTTCTTAAATTGATTATTATCCAAAAGACTGGAAAGATACCTTAAAATCATCAGAAAAGTATCTAAATCATTCATTTTTCTATAATACCCCCCCCCCCCCCCCAACTCCCCGGAAACAACAAGCAATAATAAGTTACACTGCACACTAATTAGATATTATTAACCAATATAATACAACCACACAGACTTATTGTTTTGTCATTGAGTCGATTTTTTTTATCAAAATGAAATTTAGATTAAACATTTTGTGCTAGCTATCTGTATCATTAATTCTATGATTACAAGAGTCAAGAGTTTGCAGTGCAAGGTTCTTAACAGTGTAACACTGTCACAAAATAACCCTAAGCAGAAGACCACAATTCTCTGACTTTGCTTGTCGATTTCTTATCTTGCTTAAAAAATTTCTAGCATGTAACGTCAGGGATTTATCCAGCTTTTAGATGTTACTACCCATTTCATATTTAAGGGGAATTTTTGAGAATGCAGTCGTGAGCTTCCAGGGGAGGGGGTGGGGTGGAGGACATCCTCAGATTATAATATCTCAAAACTGGCATACAAATTGATTGATTACTTATTCTTTATCTATATTGTAAGACTTTGATAATTATAGAAAATGATATAAAATATGTAGATCTATATACAAATGATATTGCTTAAAATTCTCATACAGTTTTGCGAAGTTTCTATAATTGAAGGGGAATTTTTACCTGTGGAAGGGGAATTTTTACCTGTGGAAGGGGAAATTTTCATTAGTTGTCAAAGGGGAAAGGTACCCATTTACCGGTAGTAAAAACTGCCTAGATAAATCTCTGAACGTATACCGTTACACTTATACTGAATACATGTTAATTAAGCTTGAAGAGACAGTATTGGCATCCATCCAGCTGAATTTTAGTATGTCATTGATTTATTAGGCATTATTTGTGTGTGTGGTTTTTTTTTAGAGTCTTTGGACAAGACATTTGCATATGTTAATTTGAACATCAGCGAGGAAAGTTTGTCGAAATGTAAGTATTTTATTGTTACACCGTGTATTTTAAAATCTTCTGGTTAGATATTTTAGTTAGTACAATACTATTGTATTATGAAGGGAAATTCAAATGATCTTTATTCCTGTAAATAAATATAGAATAGTTACATTTGATGGATGTGAATGACCATGGCATGTTGTGTTGGTCATTTGTCCACATGCTCTGTTTTATGTTTATCTCGTATCTGAATGAAGTATTAGAGATGCACTCATCGAACTCCATACACAGACATGTCTCTAATAGAATGATCACAGTGTTCTTCTCAAGCTCGTCTGAACAGCTTTGACATAGTATGTTTTTTTTAGCCTTTATGTCGTGTATGTGTATGCATTTCAAATTGTTCTCTTAACAGGTTTCAGCGTATACAACAAAACAAAGTGGAAAGGTTCTCAGCTGAAACTGCAGCTGGCTAAAGAAGACTTTCTGAAAAGGTATTATATATGACAGACCACACATAGATAGTTTAATAGACCAGTTTTAAAAATTGGCTAAATTCAGCAGCCAATTTTAACATAAGGAAGGCTGAGCTGAAGGTGACACAGCTGAGGTTCAGGGACTGGGATATAATCACTATACTGTTAGCATCGCATATTAAAGTTAATTTAAAAAAGCTAGATAAAAACTGATTCCATATATACATTGTACATGGAAATTCAAATCTTTTTCCATTTAAGGAGAGTACTCTACATTGTCATGATGGCTGACTTCCTTTTAAAACATGGATGAAAATATAGATATCAGCAATATTTGCCTATCGATTTCAAATGTCATCGCTTAGCTGAGTAGCTCAGATGGTTAGCTAAATAAATTTGTTAAAATTATGGCCCCTGGGGTAGAGTGGGGCCATAATAGAGGATCAAAGTTTTACATTCGGATTTTTAGGAAAAAATCTTTAAAAATCTTCTTCTCAAGAACAACAGGGCCATGATTAGTCATATTAATATGCAAGAATCCCTAGGTAGTACAGATTCAAGTTCGTTAAAATCATGCCCCCCCCCCCTCCCCTCCCCTCCCCTGGAAGTAGGGTGGGACTACAATAAGGGATCAAAATTTACATGAGAATATATGGAAACATGTTTAAAAATTTACATCTCAGTAACAACATGGCCATGATTAGTCATATTAATATACAAGCATCCCTAGGTAATGCAAATTGAAGTTTACTCAAATCATGACACCCCCCACCCACCCCTCGTGGTATGTTGGGTCCACAATAGGGGATCAAAGTTTTACATATGAATCACTAATAATCTTCATCTCAACAGTAGGGCCATGATCAGTCATATTATGCAAGCATCTTCAGGTAGTTCAAATTCAAGTTTGTTTAATTCAGGGGCTCCAGGGGTAGGGTGGAGCTGCATTAAGAGATCAAAGTTTTATATGGGAATGTGTAGAGAAATGAAAACAACTTTCTGTCAAGAGTAGCAGGGCCACACTTAATCATATCCAATTACAAATGTTCCCATGTTGTGTGGATTTTTTATGCCCCCACAAGTATAGTCAGAGGGCATGATGTTTTTGCCGTGTCTGTCTGTCCAAAAAATTAACCTTGCTTATAACTTTTGAATGGTGAGGTATAAGACTCCCATATTTCATAAGTGCATTCCTTACAACAAGACCTTTTTGTGTGTCACCAACGTTTTTAACCTTGTGACCTTGACCTTTGAGACTGACCTACTTTTAAGAAAACCTAACCTATTCAATATCTCCCTTAACTATTAAAGAGACACTACAGCTCATTTTGCGCAAAAATCATGAAATGACAATTTTCCTAGTGCTTTCTCAATTTTTGTTGCATTGTTGAAAGTATGAACTTTGCGAAAATAACATTTATCTAAAGTTAAAAATTATCGTTTTAACGTAAAAATTAATACTTTTTGATGGCCTATACAAAAAATATCGAGTCTCCTCCTTTCAGTCTTCAGACGCATGCACATAGACAGTAAACAGTGCAGCATGTCGTCCAGTGAGAGAAAGTGTAGTTGATAGATCTAGAATTTTGACAGATTCTGTGAGAAAAGAGGTAAAAATAGAATGAGATAAAACTCATACGTGAAATAGAATTTACCATGGTATCAGTTTGACCGTTGGAAAACAAAGAGTTCGGAGAAACCCATGTAACTCAGTGGCGGATCTAGGATTTCCGAAGGGAGTGTGAAAGTCAAAGGTTAGCCACAGTAATCGGGCATTCTGGTGCAAAATTTGGATTTTCATTCAAAATCTGTGGCGTAAAAGGGAGGGGGGATCCTGCCCCCCCCCCCCCCCCCCCCCCCCTTAAATCTGCCATTGAGATTAGCTGCGAAGACACTACTTTTAAAAGTAAGTGCTATTTTTATCTGAACACGACACGTGTTAGTTGTAAAAACATCGATCAATGGGAACATGGACGGGTTTCTGTTGAAATAATGATTGATATAATTACTTATTTTAAGGAGCAGGGAACACTCTTATACTTGAAAGGTGAGTGTGGACCTCCTTGAAGGGGAATTTAAATAATTTCCTACACAACACTGTTGCTGTCATTCAAAACCACGTGATGTAAATAAGCATTCAAAAGTCCGAGTCAGAATGAAGAAACCTTTGAATTCCGAACGATCTTCAAAGCGCAGTTGAGAGTAAATTGATGCATCCCAATTGTTCAAAATTGTCAGTATCGATATGAATTTTATCATTTTATCAATACATGTTTTAAAAAACACTTTATTAAAATGTGGAAAATGAGCTGTAGTGTCTCTTTAAAGGTTTAACTTTCATATTTTGTAAATCTTATGACAAGACGTTTTATTTCATACCATTATCTTTTACCCTGTGACCTTGACCTTCTGCAGAACAGCAGGTTGATTTGGTGATTTTGGGATTAAGGTATCCCCATGTTGTGTGAACTCCAGTTTGATTGTGTCATGACCCTTTGGAGATAAGTTGGGACCACAATATGGGGTCAAAGTTTTTTATAGTAATAAAAAAAAAAAAGAATCTTTCAAGAATCATGATAGCTGAACAACAATAGGATCATGGTGATTCAAGTGAACGATTTGGGCAATTTTGGGTGTACATTGGTGATATTTTTGTTATATATGAAATATTTTTCATAATTTCCTCTTTTGAAAGAAATCCTAGATTGTATACCAGGTATAAAAAATGAAAATCAGTTGCCTACCTGATATGTATTTAAACCAAAAAAAACCCTTTCTGTCATGTACATGTACATATTATGATCCGTGTTAATGTCGCATCTAGATTGATCAAAGAACGTGAGAATGGTTTTGCTGTGGAATCAAAAGTGAAACCAAAGAAAGGCATGCATCATGATCCACTGCAAAATGAGTTGGGGATCCAGGATTTTGAGATGCGAGGAGCAGTGCCTGGGACTTCCATACAAGGAGAGGTGTAATTTTACACTATATTCTAACAGTTCTCACTTATATTTGTTTACCTACATTTTGCAAAATTTTGCATACAAAATGTGATTGTGTATTTATCCACATGGACCAGATGTATGACATACTCCCTAGTATTGTAAAGGCGTATTTAATTATTAATAAACTCCAAAAAATTAGGTTACAGTATAATGTAAGCATGCATCTGCTTCCAGTGTACTGTGGTTTTTGACATTTTTGTTTGCATCAAACTTGTGGATTTGTCAAAAGATAAGGTTTCATTGATGAGCAATTTTGTGGAAAACACCTCTTAGTTCTTGCCTTTATGATCAAAATGTGTGGTTATGGATTACTTAATTTCATAGTCTACATAACTGTAAAAACAAGGAAAATTGGTATTAAGTGAAAAATGATGAAATGACAGTATCTGGTATTAATTGTTGTATTTGTATTTATAGGACTGACATTAAGTGTTGTATTCTATTTATAGGACTGATATTAAGTGTTGTATTTGTATTTATAGGACTGACATTAAGTGTTGTATTCTATTTATAGGACTGACATTAAGTGTTGTATTCTATTTATAGGACTGGGTGGTGGGAAAGTACGGCAGAGTGTTACCGGTCGTCCACATCACCAACAAACACAGCAAGAAAGTATCCTTTGTGTGTCATCCACTAAAGCTATCTATTTCCTACACTAACAAGAAATGTTTACATCAATGAATCACTGATATACATGTCTTTGAAATTAACATATGTCTGTCAGTCTGTGACTGGTTAAAAGTCTGGCGGACTGACTGACATTTGTTTTAGTCAGTCCGATTGGACTGGTCAATTTTCCAAAATATCATTTTGGAAAACATACTTATGGAATCTTAAACACACATTTGGCATTCCTCTGTAGATATCAGATGAACCAGATTAGTAAATATAAATCTCACATAAGTGTTACAATATTGTCTGAGGCATATCAAGTTAAATTCTGTTATTTTATTTTGAAAACATGAACAAAATATTTTTTATTATTTCTGAAAAACTCTGGTGGACTGGTAAATTTTTCTGCGGACTGGTTGAAATTATACCCCATCAGTCCGGCTGGACTGGTGACATAAAAAGCTAGCTTCAAGCCCGGCTTGTATTATATGGCATACTTGTTAATAACAGGAATCTTTCCTTTTGTAAAATTACTTCAGAGATTATGTTTTAATCCTCAATGAAAAACAAAGCTAATACGCCGGTTTTGAGATACGCCTGAGTTATTTCCTTTTGAAGAACTCTCGTACATAGTGAGGCGCGAAACAATTTGTTTACACTCGGGAGTGGGACTAATATTCATCATTGCGTAAGTGAATGTACTCAGTAAGTTTCTCATATGCTATTTGATCACCCGAATTCGACTGATACACAAACTAAGTAAGTGATAAGTATTTAGGGAGTAATTAGATACATAGAATTCTTATCATATCACGTTATTTCGTTGGTCATAAGTACCATATCTAAGATATTACTTGCAAATATGACATTGTTTTTATGTTTCCACTTTAGTTAACCATTTCTTTCGATAGTATTTTGTATTTCCCACATTTACATATCAAAAGAGAAGCCGCTTTTAATACATTTCATCGTCTTCCTCGTTGACTGTAGTCCACTCTGTCCCACTTAGTCATTCAAAGTTCCACTAAATGCACCTCCTACACAGAAGAGTTTGTATCTCGAAACTGGCGTATTGTGATAATAAAGCAACAAAATTTAATTGTAGCATTGTAATCAAGTGAAGCAATTCTGTGATACTTTTTGAGTTTCAAATTATAGCTAGGTGTCTTAGATATAAGTCAGAGATGATATAATACCATATCAACCACTAATAAAAATAGATTCACTTAATTAAGTTTTAATTGGTAAATTTTAGAATTTCATTCGGATGTGAAATGTGACTAGTAAGTGATCAAGCAATGAAACTGCAGTAAAATGATATACAAACTTCTTTCACTACTGTACTGTAAATCAGTGTGTCTGAATCATTGTCCTTCATAAATGGCAGATCATGACTGTGGACCCTTCCAAATTCTGTCACAATTTAACGAAAGTGAAAGAAGACTCAGGGGTCAGTGTTGGGGGTACCACAGAGGAACTGACATGGGAACTAGCGGAGGAAAATCCTGAAAAGGTGAAGAGGCGAACAGGAGATGTCCGCTCTACCTCCAAATTTGTCCGCAGGAAACGTGGTCATATCACTGATTCTACTCTGGACACCAGCAAGAAGGTGAACCACAAGGAAAGAGAGGAAGACGATTTTGAAGTGGTTTCTGTGAAAGAAAGTGTTGCTCAATGCAAGGCAAGACTTGGAGCAGGTGCTGAGAGTGACTCAGATTCAGATTATGAATCAATAAAACATTCCTACACGAAAACAAAGACCAGAATTCCTGCTAGTGCTTCAGAATCATTGTCAGTAGAAAACGAATGTGAGAAAGAGTCAGAGAGATCTAAACCAGATACTGCTGGTGGTTTATCTAGCAAGACGTGCAACATATCTAATGATAGTCAAGTTTCGAAGGAGACGTCAGATGGATCCTCAAATACGAACATCAAGGTGAACGGTGTTGTAAATTTCATAGAGGACAAGTCAGACAGTGAGTCAGTGTCGTCTGCAGACACCGATATTATTGTCGCTAAGCAACATAATAGGGATTCGGGGAGAACTTTTGATAAAATTTCCTATGTCTCTGCTACACAGGGAGTGAATGAGTATTCAGATGGGATAACATTGCAAGAATGTCGAAAAGAGTCAAATGATTTTCAGTATGAGAGTGATGATAGCTTGACAGCTGTAGGATATGCGAGACTGGCAAAGAGAATTGAAATGGAATACCAGAAAAATAACAAAATAGACTCGTTAAAATCAACAGAAGACCAAGATGTGAGACCCATCAAAGAAAAGACCTCAGATTCACAGAAACAAAAAACCGTGAGACCCATCAAAGAAAAGACCTCAGATTCACAGAAACAAAGGTTTAATGCGAAAGACTCCAAAATGAAAATTGAGTTGAAACAAGACTCTGTTATGGATGCTGTGTCTGTTGATATTACTGATGGCGATTCAGATAGAGAGTCGGACAGTTCTGTGGATGCTGTGCCTGATGATATTACTGATGACGATTTAGAGAAAGAGTCGGACAGTTCAGTGGTTTCTGTATCAGGGAGCAGCTCTTGTGAGGAGAGTCCTTACAAATTTGATGCTGTGAACAAAAGTGTTCTAAACCAATCTAGTCGTACAGCATCATTTGAAAACACCTCACAAAAATCAAAGCCTAAATGTGTTATTCCTCCATTTAGAGGTACTTCCACATTGTATAGATCAGATGATGGGAAGGAATCGCAGAAGAAGTGCATCAACACTGAAAACGTTGAAGAGTCACGAACCGAAAATTGTTCACCTGCTTCTCCCGTTAAAGGAACTGCCATTCTGAATATTCCAAGTAAAAACAGCAAAACAGCCAAGAAAGGGGAAGTGCAGACTACCCAAGATTGTAAATTAACGAATAAGCAAGGGCAGGATACCGCAGGTTGTGAAATATCTGAAAACCGCCAAAACCCAGCGAAGGATAATGTGAATCTTCCGTTAGGAAGAGATTTACAAAAGACGGGAGCGATTAAGATTGCCGATAAAGATAAAAAGCAGAGGAGCTTGGACTCAGACAAAAGAAGGTTGGAGTCCATTATGGAGAGAAGTAAGGAGACTGAGATGAGAAAGAAGGCCATCAAGCAAGCGCTGTCTCTGGTCAGTTGAGTGTGTTATAAAGTGTTAATGTAGGCTTTAGTACATGTATACATATATATATTGTAATGTTATTATCCCTAGTTTTTCTGCATGAATGAATTAATTGTGATTGCTCTATTAATTAAAATGTTGAACTTCATAAAATTTAAAATCATTTAAATGACGCAGTTTTGTAAATAGAAAATACATTTCTAATACAACTGTTTGCAATCTGCAATTTGATTTGCTAAGGCTCCGAAGTTTTAGGCAATTAAATGAGCATTAACAGGACGGAAAGTCTTCAATTGTGATGTCAAAGTAGAATGACGCAAAAACATTGAGTCAAATGTAACTGTTTTATGTCAGACGTATTTTATAAAACACAGAAGAAAAATCAAGAAATGAGACATAAGCATCAAGTACAATGTGGTCATTTTATTTGTTACTTGTACGTGTATATTGTCAAGGAACAAGTTCAACTACAGTATTCTACAACTGTTAGATTTCTATGGCGATAAACTCATACTGTAACAAAGGTTTCATTCATATGTTACATGTTCAGGATTCAAAAGCACAGAAACCCAACAAAAGGATAGTGTTTGACAACAGTGACACAGAAGATGAACAGAAAGATGAAAATGAAGATGAAATTCAGACAAAAGATAAAGTTCAGGTAAGGCCATTTTATCTGCCTAGAACAACAGTTTGATAGTAATCTGTTTCTGATTCACTGTATGTACACAACAAAACATTGATCATGTATATTGCGGGAAAGTTTGCCTGTGTTTTGTTTTTGTCCATTTAGCCTCAATCCTTTGCGGACTGATTTAACAAATGCTTAGAAATACTGAAGTAACAAGATAGTTTTACTAATAGATTATTGTTAGTTGTATATGGAAAGTGGATTATAAAACTGGAACCAATTAGAAGGGAGTAGTTTACAATGTATGCGGTATTATATAGATGTCCAACACTGAAAATTTGTTCATGTTTTTGTGATTTAGCTACAGAGAGAGAAGGGACCGGCCTTGTTTGATAGCTCTTCAGAAGACGAGGAAGATCGGGACAGAGATGAGGAGAGATTCAGAGTTCGACCAGAGTTTGAAGGGAAAGCAGGCAAAAAGGTTTACTGAAAAATTTTAAAAAATAAATACTTATGAGAGTTTTCTTTCAATGCCTGAAGAATTATTTTAATGTAGCTGAATTGGCTTTAAAAAGTTATGAAGTTTTTCCTAAATTATAATCCTGAACATGCTGAAAACATTTGCATGTAAAAAAAATTAAATGGTGGAGAGGTTAGTAAAAAAATATATAGTGGAAAGGTTAGTTGTAAAATGAATACAGTGATTTAAACCCTATATATGTTTAGTAATGATGATGTTAGAAACGCCTATGCATAATGCACATCATTTTTAATCTATAAAAGTTAAGCATAGAGTAAAGAAAAAAAAGCATGGTAGTCTAAATTTGTTGATGGATAAAGCTCTCAATAAAACTTTAGAGACTGTCACAAGTTTGTGCGGTGTCAAACACACCAATGTTCGTACTTCGGAATTTTTGTTGACAAAATTCAAATTTGATTTATTTCTAAACAAAGTCAAAAACTGGAGATCAACACCTTGAGGATAAGATTACAGAAGATTCTTATGTGTGGATACCATGCTGTATTCAACAGGGTCTGTGAATCTGTCTGAAGAATTGGTTATGCCCCAACAATGTGACTGTTTATATTCTTGAAAGCTAAATTATTTAGGCATAGGAGTTTTATACATCTACGAAATGTATAAATATTGGACATGCAGATGGAATCTGAATGTTTTGGGGTTTTGTTTCAGTTGATGAAGCTACAGTCCAGGTTTAAAAATGACGAGCGATTCAAAATGGATGAGAAATTTATTGATGCATCTGGATCTGAAGATGATGGTTCATCAGACGAAGAAAATCGTGGTAATTTAACTCGTTCTGTTTACTAACGTGAAGACAGCTATGTGTATTATGCCAAAAACAATTGTGTATTCTCATTTTTTTTTTCGTTCAGGTTTCAAACTTTCAGATGAGATTGATGACGAAAAATCCCGGGCATTAAAAATCTTGGGAGAAGTGGTGGGACCGAAGGCTCTAAAGAAAGTTCAGAAAAAGAAAACCATATTCAAGTAAGCCTTGTATGAAAGTTCTATGATTTATGAAGACTCTGTTGTTAGGTACTGCACATCTTGCTTGACTTTCATTCAGCAAGTTTGTCTTTCAGTATTACAGTGGTAAAATTGATTCACATTTATTCTGACATACACTGCCTTTTATGCCTTTTATACAGCTAATTTATCTGTTATATGCACTGCCTTTTATACAGCTAATTTATCTGTGTTATATGCACTGCCTTTTATACAGCTAATTTATCTGTGTTATATACACTGCCTTTTATACAGATAATTTACCTGTGTTATATGCACTACCTTTTATACATATAATTTATCTGTGTTATATGCACTGCCTTTTATACAGATAATTTATCGGTGTTATATACACTGCCTTTTATACAGATAATTTATCTGTGTTATACACACGGCCTTTTATACAGATAATTTATCTGTGTTATACACACGGCCTTTTATACAGATAATTTATCGGTGTTATACACACGGCCTTTTATACAGATAATTTATCTGTGTTATATGCACTGCCTTTTATACATATAATTTATCTGTGTTATACACACGGCCTTTTATACAGATAATTTACCTGTGTTATACACACGGCCTTTTATACAGATAATTTACCTGTGTTATATGCACTGCCTTTTATACAGATAATTTACCTGTGTTATATACACTGCCTTTTATACAGATAATTTATCGGTGTTATACACACGGCCTTTTATACAGATAATTTACCTGTGTTATGTAATGGTATATATGGTAACACTTCGTGGTGATAATGAATAGTAGGAAGTACACTGTAGAAATGTTATAAAGTAAGGGGTATAATCAAGTGTCATGTCTGACAAAAACTAAATTAACAGTTTTCATCAAGATCCCCTGGCCACCACTTTGAAACTGAATGTGGTGATTGTTGATCCAAACTGATTATTAAGTACGTATACTAATAACTCTCTATACCTTTCTGTTTAATCACGAATAAATGTCCTACATTTAGGGATGTATCTGCCATTCATTTTGACCCAACAAGAGAAGACCACAAACAGTTTGAAATGGAACCACAGAAAAAGAAAAAGAAAACCACAGCTGAAACAAAGTGAGTACTTCCTGATTGTTAACTTGTTAGTACGTACTTCCTGATTGTTAACTTGTTAGTACATACTTCCTGATTGTTAACTTGTTAGTACGTACTTCCTGATTGTTAACTTGTTAGTACGTACTTCCTGATGGTTAACTTGTTAGTATGTACCTCATGATGGTTAACTTGTTAGTATGCTCCTCATGATGGTTAACTTGTTAGTACGTACCTCATGATAGTTAACTTGTTAGTACGTACCTCATGATGGTTAACTTGTTAGTAAGTACCTTATGATGGTTAACTTGTTAGTACGTACCTCATGATGGTTTACTTGTTAGTACGTACCTCATGATTGTTAACTTGTTAGTACGTACCTCATGATGGTTAACTTGTTAGTACGTACCTCATGATGGTTAACTTGTTAGTACGTACCTCATGATAGTTAACTTGTTAGTACGTACCTCATGATGGTTAACTTGTTAGTATGTACCTCATGATGGTTAACTTGTTAGTACGTACCTCATGATAGTTAACTTGTTAGTACGTACTTCCTGATTGTTTACTTGTTAGTACGTACCTCATGATGGTCAACTTGTTAGTACGTACCTCATGATGGTTAACTTGTTAGTACGTACCTCATGATGGTTAACTTGTTAGTACGTACCTCATGATGGTTAAGTTGTTAGTACGTACCTCATGATAGTTAACTTGTTAGTACGTACAACCTGATTGTTTACTTTTTAGTATGTACCTTATGATGGTTAACTTGTTAGTACGTACCTCATGATAGTTAACTTGTTAGTACGTACCTCATGATAGTTAACTTGTTAGTATGTACCTCATGATAGTTAACTTGTTAGTACGTACCTCATGATAGTTAACTTGTTAGTACGTACATCCTGATTGTTTACTTGTTAGTACGTACCTCATGATAGTTAACTTGTCGGTATGTACAGTACATCCTGATTGTTTACTTGTTAGTACACACTTCCTGATTGTTAACTTGTTAGTACACTTCCTGATTGTTAACTTGTTAGTACATACTTCCTTATTGTTAACTTGTTAGTATATGTATGTATTGGATTTTTGATTCATTCCAAGTTTTATTGCTACTTAAATTTCACATATATTTATATGTTCAAGAGTACCACTCCGACTAAGCTTGTAATCATTGGTAATCTGGGTCCATTTCTATATAGTAACATTGAGCCCTATAGTTACAAAATGAGCATTTTCATTTGTCTATCATACTACTGAGCTCAGTTACGAAAAACCTGAACCCTTGTTATATGGTCAAACGGAACCTGGCTTACAAATTGGACCGAGCTCTTTCTGTATGGTCACATTGAACCCCAGCCACAGAATGGGTTTTTCAATTTCTGTAAGTGAACATTGAATCAATTTACCTCTATGAAGGTTAATCCCATTAACAGTTCCTGTGATTTAAATATTGTAAACTATCTGAATACATATATAAGTTGTAAAAGTGGTTATTTACATGAGGGGAAATTCACACTAATTATGCAGTCACGTAATAAGCGCATAAATTTCTCTCACATGTATAGTTATAAATATTTGATATAATATACAATGTATATTAATTATATTTGGTTACAGCATATTTTTCCCCCCAATTGTAATGTTGAACTCGGAAAAAATTTAATGTGTTCTTAACCCCCCACACCCCCCAGCGTAAAAATCAATTTATACAGTATTTCACTTCTGTCCAGCAGGTCAATCATATTGTAGCAATATTTATGGGGGGGGGGGGTTAATTTTACAAAAAAATCTTAACCATGCACAATGAAATTACTATGTAATCAACAATATTTTGATTTCTTGTACAATCATTGTTACAGTATCACTGTACACACTATATTTTGCAGAAAAGTTATTGATTTCTCAGAAGAGGAGGAACCAGCAGAGGAGGTTCCTGAGGTTACCAAGGAGAAGTTCTATCAGGTGTCCTTGGATTCCTTTAAAGATGTATTCTCCGACAAAACGTCTGACAGGACTGATACACAGTTCTCTCTCCTTAATGCGTTTGGGAGACAACAGGAGAGTAGGGACAGTGATGAGGATATGTCTGGTAGGGTTCACCAGTCTCACATTTATTTGTCCTTGTAAATACTTCGTCCATCTACATGTATGTGGATAGACATGCAAGCATACAAAAGAGATTGCTCATCATTTTGAAATTTACTCACATATTCCCTTCCTTTAAACCAGAGCTGAATAGAAGTGATGTTTTGAGTTTATCTTTTTTAAAGTAGAACTACTCTGTATTTACATAAATTCCTAGTGACCCAGGGAAGTTTAATCTCTGTATTTACAGAAATTCCTAGTGACCCAGGGAAGTTTAATCTCTGTATTTACAGAAATTCCTAGTGACACAGGGAACTTTAATGACACATAAAGGTTTTGAAAGTTGTAGTTAAACCCCACATCTGTTAATGGTGTACAGCTAAACCTAGTTTTAATAAATGTGTATTCTGAATGTAATATACAGGCTCAGGGCAGTTTAATGTCCGAAGTCTTTTGATTTGACCTGCAACCATGCAGAGGAAATTTGAACCCCACCCCCACTCCTGAAACAAAAACAGCAATAGGGGCCACTAACTCATCATGTATATCCCACTTGTATCTCTTAAAAGATTGTGTGTGGGTTTTTTTTTTCCAGAACCTGAACAGTTAGAAACCAGTGTTTCTCAGAAAGGGTCATTTCTGATGAAACAGGATGATGGTAGCAGCAATGAGAACATGTCATCAGATGAAGAAGCACAGTACGTAGTAATGATATGGATTTTCCGAAATTAGATTCGCTCAAATTTATTAAATTTACAGTTCATATTATTTACGATGAAAAGTTGGATGTGGTACATTTTTAGCTCACCTGAACTGAAAGCTCAAGTGAGCTTTTCTGATCGCCTGTTGTCCGCCGTTTGTCCGTCTGTCTGTAAATTTTTCACATTTTTTTTACTTCTTCTCCAGAACCACTGGGCCAATTTCAACCAAACCTGGCACAAAGCATCCTTGGGTCAAGGGCTTTCATTTGTTCAAATGAAGGGCCATGTCCCCTTCAAAGGGGAGATAATCACAAAAATGCAAAAATAGGGTGGGGTCATTTAAAAATCTTCTTCTCAAAAACCACCGAGCCAGAAGAGCTGAAATTTACATGAAAGCTTCCTGTTATAGTGGAAAATCGAGTTTGTTAAAATCATGACCCCCGGGGGTAGGGTAGGGCCACAATAGGGGGTCAAAATTTTCCACACAAATATATAAGGGAATTTTTTTTTTTAAATCTTCTTCTCAAGAACCACTGGGTCAGAAGAGCTGAAATTTAGATGAAAACTTCCTGTTATAGTGAAGAATAAAGTTTTTTTTAAATCATGACCCCGAGGGTAGGATTGGGCCACAAAGTTTTTACATACAAATATATAGAGAAAATCTTTTAAAATCTTCTCAAGAACCACTGGGCTAGGAAAGTACAAATTTACATGAAAGCTTCCTGACATAGTGCAGGTTGTAAGTTAGTTCAAATCATGACCCCCGGAGGTCGTATGGGGCCACAATAGGGGATCAAAGTTTTACAGAGAGGACTTATATAGGCAGTACCTGCTGTCCAATCCTATTATGAATTATCATGATAAAATATTGTTTAAAATTTAAAATTAAAGATTTACATACAAATATATAGGGAAAATCTTTAAAAATCTTCTTCTCAACAACCATTGGGTCAGGAAAGTTTACATTTGGATGAAAATTTCCTGACATAGTGCAGATTGAAGTTTGTTCAAATCATGCCCTCTCATGTCTGTCGTCGTGCGACACACGTCATCCATGTTGCATTAACAATTGAACATTTTTAACTTCTTGATAACTATCATTCCAATTCTTTTCAAATTTGGTATGAAGCATCTTTTTGACAAGGGGACATAAATTGTAAATTTCGATGCTATTGATACTAATTGGATATTTACCAATATTTTAAATTTTATGATCCCAGAAGTAAGGGTTTTCATTCCAAAGTGTATTATTGTTACATATATTATATTATGTAAAGTCTCTCATCAGTAAAGACACTTTCAGAGGCATTTAAGTTTAAGAATATGTCTTGTTTTATTTTGTTGCTGAATATTAGAATTTAACTTAGATATGCAGAACAGGATTTTTTTTCTAGTTTTCATAGTCTTGAAGACTAGTGATAGTTTTAACTAATACTCAGGTGACTGATAAGGCCTGCAGGCCACTTGCTTAAGATTCTTTGTTTTTTATATGAAAGCTTCGATCATTTTAATTTTTTATAAGATTTATTCAGACTGCTACCCACAAAGGATTGAATTAAAGTTACTGCAACATGTATTATGCAAAAATATTTGTTTGCAAAATGTTGACCTTTTTTTAGCTGCATGTACTGTACATAAACATTTAAGTATGAATGAAAGTCCCGTGTACATGTACGCAGATAAGCAATGTAAAATTTTGAAACAAGGAATTATTACGCATGTATTTGAGTAAAAGGGAAATCTGAATTTTTGCAGGATAAATATGCCAGTCAATCTCTTTACAATCAGTCAAAGCACCTTCTTCTTCACTGAGGATGATGAGAGAGTAAAAGGTCTGTACCTTAGATAGTTCAGTGAGCTGTGATCATAGTTTGTCTGCTTACCTTAGATAATTCTGTAAGCTTTGATCATAGTGTGTCTCTCTGCTTACCTTAGATAATTCAGTAAGCTGTGATCATAGTGTATCTGTCTGCTTACCTTAAATAATTCAGTAAGCTCTGATGATAGCATATCTGTCTGCTTACCTTAGATAACTCAGTAAGCTCTGATTATAGTATGTGTCTGCTTATCTTAGATAATTCAGTAAGCTCTGATCATAGTGTGTGTCTGCTTACCTTAGATAACTCAGTAAGCTCTGATCATAGTGTGTGTCTGCTTACCTTAGATAACTCAGTAAGCTGTGATTATAGTATGTGTCTGCTTACCTTAGATAACTCAGTAAGCTCTGATCATAGTGTGTGTCTGCTTACCTTAGATAACTTAGTAAGCTGTGATTATAGTATGTGTCTGCTTACCTTAGATAACTCAGTAAGCTGTGATTATAGTATGTGTCTGCTTACCTTAGATAACTCAGTAAACTGTGATTATAGTGTGTGTCTGCTTACCTTAGATAACTCAGTAAGCTGTGACTATAGTGTGTGTCTGCTTACCTTAGATAACTCAGTAAGCTGTGACTATAGTGTGTGTCTGCTTACCTTAGATAACTTAGTAAGCTGTGACTATAGTGTGTGTCTGCTTACCTTAGATAACTCAGTAAGCTGTGATTATAGTATGTGTCTGCTTACCTTAGATAACTCAGTAAGCTGTGATTATAGTATGTGTCTGCTTACCTTAGATAACTCAGTAAGCTGTGATTATAGTGTATCTGTAGTGCAGCAGTTATGTCATCAATTCTATACAAAATTCGTGGATTAGACAGAGGAAGACTCCTTTTGATTTTCAGATTTATTGTCATTATTGTTTTAGAATAATTATTATGGGACCTAAGAATTTTAATATTAAGATAATAGCGCTTTCAATAAGTAATACAATGACGGATCCAGAAGAGGGGGGGGGGGTGATTTTAAAAATAACACATTTTGAGAGTGGACCCCCCACCCCCTCCCCCTTGAAAACCGAACTTAATGGTAGAACCCTTCCCCCCCTTTATAAAATTACTGGATACACCCCTGTAATACTCGGATAATAGATAAATCTCTGAATAGGAAAACCCTTCTCGATTTTCAGTTTTATTGGCATCCTATTAGGGCCCTTTTTGATTCATCAGTTTTCTAGTTGGAATAAGAACTTGAGTGATGGAGATCCTAAAAGTGCCATGTCATAGATAAGGCATCTAGAAATGTAGTCTAGGTCACCTACACGTTTGTAAATTCAGTGTTCTATGAGACAAACAGCTTGTGTCACATAAGCTACTGGTTGGGAGTCAAACGGCTTGTGTGACCAAGGCTACTAGAAATGAAGGTTTTGACTGTAGATTGTTTTAATGAATGTCAAAATCGAAGTAATATCATATGTATAGAAAACTGTCATTGACATCTTTTATGTTGTTTTTTCTGATATAGAAGGGATTCATGAGTTCTACAGGAAGGAAGATTTGGAAACAATTCGAGAAAAATGGCTCGAGAATAGACAGAGTCTTGTAAATGTAAGTAGTAGTGTATCTACAGAAATAGGCGGAGTCTTGTAAATGTAAGTAGTAGTATATTTACAGAAATAGGCGGAGTCTTGTAAATGTAAGTAGTAGTATATTTACAGAAATAGGTGGAGTCTTGTAAATGTAAGTAATAGTGTATCTACAGAAATAGGAGGAGTCTTGTAAATGTAAGTAATA
Source organism: Ostrea edulis (assembly GCF_947568905.1). Taxonomy (NCBI): domain Eukaryota; kingdom Metazoa; phylum Mollusca; class Bivalvia; order Ostreida; family Ostreidae; genus Ostrea; species Ostrea edulis. The sequence goes on from NC_079170.1 coordinate 28,753,176, forward strand.
GTGTATATACAGAAATAGGAGGAGTTTTGTAAATGTAAGTAGTAGTATATTTACAGAAATAGGTGGAGTCTTGTAAATGTAAGTAGTAGTATATTTACAGAAATAGGCGGAGTCTTGTAAATGTAAGTAGTAGTATATTTACAGAAAAAGGTGGAGTCTTGTAAATGTAAGTAGTAGTATATTTACAGAAATAGGCGGAGTCTTGTAAATGTAAGTAGTAGTATATTTACAGAAATAGGCGGAGTCATGTAAATGTAAGTAGTAGTATATTTACAGAAATAGGCGGAATCTTGTAAATGTAAGTAGTAGTATATTTACAGAAATAGGCGGAGTCTTGTAAATGTAAGTAATAGTGTGTCTACAGAAATGGGAGGAGTCTTGAAAATGTAAGTAGTGTAGCTACAGAAATAGGAGGAGTCTTGTAAATGTAAGTAATAGTGTTTCTACAGAAATGGGAGGAGTCTTATAAATGTAAGTAGTGTAGCTACAGAACTAGGCGGAGTCTTGTAAATGTAAGTAGAAGTATATTTACAGCAATATTCACTTTATACGAGCAGAGTTTTAATAACATTTTGGTAACAACTTATGAAGAAACAAAATTGTTGGTTTTATCATCCAAAAAGTGAACAAATTAAGATTAAAATGAGTTCCAAAATATAACTCATCTGTGTAAAATGAGTTCCAAAATATAACTCATCTGTGTAAAATGAGTTCCAAAATATAACTCATCTGACGTGTGTAAAATGAGTTCCAAAATATAACTCATCTGTGTAAAATGAGTTCCAAAATATAACTCATCTGTGTAAAATGAGTTCCAAAATATAACTCATCTGTGTAAAATGAGTTCCAAAATATAACTCATCTGTGGTGAATATGTTGTACATGCTGTAATGTTTGTTCTCCAAAGAAAAGAAATCTCAGTACATAGAAATATTTCATTTAATGTATTTTGAGAGAAAAAAATCATTGACATATTTTTCTGTAAAATTTGACAAATGTGTCAAAAACAAGAATGAAGTTTTACAGTCATTTGATTATGATTTTGTCTAAACTATAAAAAAGCAGTGAAAAAGTAGTAAAAGTGTCCATTACTTGCAGTGTGTGTAGATTTTAAACAGAAGTTTGATTTAGAGAAAGTCAATGGGATCATGATATAAATGTTACTCTCTTTTAGCAGGGAGGTAACTCTTCCTATAACTCCCGACCATGACATGAACCCCTCCATAATTTGGACATATGATATTGTATTGAGGGTCGCCTATAATAAGATTTCACAAAGTATAAGAAAAATCCATTGACAGATAATGTTTTCATATCACTGCCCTGCTTATCCTTAATAATAAATATGTTTTGGTAATTTACTTTTAGGCATACAGGGCAAAACACAAAAGTATGTCAAGAAAAAAGAAGATAGCAGAAAAAAGGAAGAGGACAAAATGAACTTTGGAGCTGTTTGGTTTTTAATGTTGTTATGGCACCAATGATATCTAGTAACTGTTGATAAACATCACACCTTTAGATTCACTGTAACAGGTGTACAGTAATTATATACCAGTTCACTGTAAATAAATTCATGGACAACAAGGATTTTTTCAAATTTTTATTCAAGTTAAATTTAGTGATTGCACAACATGCAAATTGGATGACTTTAGAGCAGAAAATATTTCTGTTTGTAACAGTCTCAAGTATTTATGGTTGGGGGGGGAGGGGGGCACTTTTTGAGAAAGTCAACAGTACAATACACAAAGATGCAACTCTTATTGAAGAAAAAAAATGTCCAACAGGGCAGGACTGCGTTCAACATCGTAGCGGCTAGTCAAGGGGTTTAGGTAGGTGGCTAGTCTAGGGGTTAGGTAGGGTGGCTGTATTGTGCCATTTTACACTTTATTGTCTATTTGTTATTTTGAGTCAAAAAGACAACAAAATGATATTTAGCAACTTTTCATCCTGAAATAATGAAAAGATAACAAAATGATGTTTATAGCTACTTTTCGCCTCTGATGAGTAGATGACAAATTGTAAAATGGCACAAATCAGCTACCATATCTAGCCCTTGGACTAACTGCTACAATCTTGAACACAGTCCAGGCTGCTTTATTTACCTGCATTGCAATGCACACAAACGCACAAAATCCAGAAATGTAGACATAAACGCGAACAAGTAGTCATGTGATAAAAATATTACTTCCGATGGAATATACTTAACTACATGTATACGTTGCATTTTTCATCAGGAAAATAATTACTGTGTTGTATAATTGTAATATTTTATATTCTTGATGAAGAATGAAACCAGTTGAGTATATTCAATCGACATTGTGATACAAATGTATATGTTTAAGAAATAAATTTCTTTCTTGCAAGTACATGAGGGTATGAACTGTGACACTTCACGACAATACACTTCATGAAGCGCGTTGGTTATATTGACATTCTACTTTCATTTTATATTGACATTCTACTTTCATTTTATATTGACATTCTACTTTCATTTTATATTGACATTCTACTTTCATTTTTGCTGGAATTTCCGGACATGCTATTTTAAGATCATACCCACATTGTTCACAACTTCCTCATATGGCTGTCATTACAATTGTTAAAGACATCGAAGACAAAAACATTGAAAATGTAAATATAGATAAATATATAGTCATTTAATTAAAATTAGATGGTAGATCCACTATGTGAGCTGAACTAACATCTAATTTTAATAAGATTGATGAATACATGTAGATAAAAAGTACAATAAATCATTAACACAGAAATGTAAAGTAAATACAAAATAGAAAACAAATGGTGGATTGAAAAGAAAGGCATATCACATTTTAAAAGCACAACATTCAATAGATGAAATAATCATATTTCTGATCTCGTTTATACTTGTGTGCTTAAATATATTAGTTCAAATTTAAAATGGCAGTGAAGAAGACAACAATAAACAATAAACAGAGCTATGAAATCTTAACATGCTCCTATTGAAGTGCAGTATCTTAAATTTTGTAGAAGGAAGGAGGGGTGCATTTTTTATGGCAGCATATATTTATTTTTTATATACAAAATACAGTTATCCAATAGCTTTTCACCCACTAAATCATATACTAATAGGAATATGTACAATAAATACAAACTTATATGTAAACATGGCCAGCACAAAGTAATAAAATGTGTGCGGTGATTTAAAGTACAACAATATATTACTGATGTACTTCATATCAATATCAAGAGGCCCATGGGCCACAATGCTCACCTGAATCACCTGGGTCCTGTTGTCCTTCGTCAGAAGATCTCAGGACAAAATTTGACCCCATATTATGACCTCAACCTGGGTTATGATTTAACTTTAATCATCCAACGTGGAGTTGCTTCAGTATTGATATATCCTAATATGACTAACATTAATTTCGGCTTGGCTGAATATTTGGACTGCATGACGCCTTCACCGAATCTTGGAGCAGTCCTTCATAATTCATGTCTGGAAAGTTACTTTCAGCTTCGGCCAGTTCTAGCAATTAATGTATATTGGAAAACCTTGATCTTTGTCCATCACCGTCCATTTGATATCAAGCATCTTTAGGACAAGGGGATCATAAATTGTAAATATTAGGACTCCTGCATCCCTGGGCCCATAGGGGTGGGGCAAAAATTGACCAAGTTTCTAAAATCTTCTCTACAACCACATTTCTGTAAGAAAAAACTAAATGCATAGTGATGTAGAACAGGAGGAAGGCCTCTACCAAACTTGTAAATTTCATGATCCCCGGAGTAGAGGTTCTAACTCTAGGGAGGGACCAAATTTAGTTATAGTATTTATGTGTACAACATTTGAATAACATCTTTGATGCTATAAGGTCAGAACATCTTGTCATGTGACTCACGAGAAATAATGTGAAATGGTACTGCCAGGCAGTTCTTCAGATGGTGTTATCAATAATGTACTAGACTTGCTATTAAATTTACACTAAATGGATATTCAGCATGTCTAAGTAGTCCTTATGAAAATTGTAAATTTCATAATCTCAAGAGTATGGGGTTTTGGTTAATCCTACAAGTAAGAGCCTTGGTGTGAACCTCTAGCATGCTGGAGTAAGGTTTTGGTACTAGGGTGGGGCCAACATGGTCAAAGAGATTAAATGTCCTTATCATTTGAAAGACTTCTTTAATTTTGCTGTCAGATACTATTACAAAAACTAAATGCATATTTAGGAAAATCAGAAATGGATATACTAAAATTAATGTTGGTTGTATATTGTTTAATGTCCCTCTCAAGAATTTTGCACTCAGAGACATTCTAAAATTGTGAATTTTGCAACCCCAGGGGTAGAGGTTCCAAGTCAACTCGGCAGAGTCAATATAGCTAAATATTGTCGAATGTCCATCATTTAATATTATTTTATTGACACCAGATAAAAGTAAAATGAATGGTGTAAGAGGAGCAGAAAAGGGTCCACCATTTGAATGCTTCATTGATATCGTTTTCTTGTTCAGGAGTCAGTTTGTCCCACAGCTGGCGCTGTTGTCCCGCTTGGTTATCAGGGCTTACCTGGTACTTATTTTGCTTTATTTCAACAGGAATTTATTGATCAAGTCAATCGACTTCTCATGCATTTTATAAAACTGTTATAAATAGCCTGCGTCCACAGTCAGTATGAATTTGTGATTTTGGGGATAGGTGTTCAGACTCTAAGGTTGGTTGGTTGTGTGTTGTTGATTGTCCTGCTTGAGAATTTTTCACTCCTATGGATACACTTGATCCCCTATTGGGACCCCATCTTATTCCCTATTGGGACCCCATCTTATTCCCTATTGGGACCCCATCTTATCCCCTATTGGGACCCTATCTTATCCCTTATTGGGACCCCATCTTATCGCCTATTGGGACCCCATCTTATCCCTTATTGGGACCCCATCTTATCCCCCATTGGGACCCCATATTATCCCCTGGCATTGGCTTTCATTTGAAGAAACTTTAATCTGCATTATCTGGGGATACTTGCATATTAATATTAGTAATCATGATACTATTGCTCTTGAGAAAAAGAATTACAAAGTTTGTCACTATATACATGTATTCCCATGTAAAGCTTATTTCCCCTATTGTAGCCCCGTCCCAACTTGAATCTGCACTACCTGAGAATGTTTGCATTTTAATTAATATAACTAATCATGGTCTTGTTGTTCATGAGAACATTTTCCCTATATATCCCTGCATAAAGCTTTATTCCCCAGATGTAGCCTCACCATGAGGGCATGATTTGAAAATCTGTTGATGCTTGCTTATCATTATGACTAATCATGGTAATGTTGCTCTTGAAAAATATTTTAAAAGTTTTCCCTTCACATTGTGATGTAAAACTTGGTTCCCTTATTGAAGCCGCATCCTTTCCATGAGGCCATGACTTACACAAACTTGAATCTACACTACCTGAGGATGCTTGCATATTAAAATGACCAATGATGGTGCCTTTGCTGTCCTATATATTATCCCTATATTTAAAAATTTTTATCCCCCGTTGACTCCACCCTACCCCGGGGTAATAATTTGAATAAATTTTGATCTACAGTCATTGAGGAAACTTTCGCATATACATCTAGGTCTTGTCTTATCTGGTCCAGTGGCTTTAAGACTTAAAAGGTGCTAGCTCACCATACTTTAACTATTTCTTAATTATCTCCCCTTTAAAAATGGCGTGACGGTGAGGCAGTCACTATGACCCATCCTTTGATTAATTTAGAATCCTCTTTACCAAAGTTTTGTTTTATGGAAAGTTTGGCTTAAATTGTTCCTGTGGTTATAGAGAAAAAGTTATCCAAAAAAAAATGTGTAACGCTTACAGACACACTAACACCGAAAAAAAAAGGTGATCAGAAAAAACCCACCTTGAGATTCATGTAGCTCAGGTGGCTAAAAAGTAGTTCAAATTGAAAACAATTGACAATATCCCCATCGATATATCACCAATTCCTACAATTGATCTAAAATTTGGCAACATCGTATTCATACGCATGGGGAGGGTTGCCGTTGGGTTTCTCATAATGAGTGCTGTGGTGTCTCTGCTCATCATATGTCCAGTTCCAATGACCATCGACGTTTGACTGCATGGTTCTTGGATCTGCATTATGACATTTGCTACAACGGCGCTGCTGCACTTCGGTTTCGTACACCGGAAGTGAACTTAGGTAGGTTCCAGCAGGGATTTCTTCGTAGATGTCATTGTTTTCTGGCAACTTTTCTGGTTTCCCGTTCCCGTTATCCCTGATACACAAAAAAAAGTTCAAAGTTTAATCAAACGTGTTTGTGATCTTTCATTTATAACAGAAACTTTGATGATTAAATTATATTTAAACAGCGACAGGCAGTGACAGTTCCATCGCCATTTACGCTCGGCATGAGGTGTGAATGTCACGGGTCCTCGGATATGACCTTAAAACGGATGTCCCGTGTCACAGTAGGTGTGGCACGCTAAAGAACCCTCACTGCTCAATGGCCGTAAGCGCCGATCATAGGCCTAAATTTGAAGCCCTTCACCGGTCTTGGTGACGTCTCCATATGAGTGAAAAATTTTCGAGCGAGACGTTAAGCAAGATACAATCAATCATATATTTAAACATATTGATTACAATTAAAGTTGCGAAAGCAGCACTAGTTAGTATATTCGCAAGAAATTCAAAAGTAAATGTTCCAAACCGTGTGAAATACTTGAACGTAATCATCGCAGCGTAACACGCAACAGCAGTGAGAAACACCAGCAAAACAGCAATCACTGAAAAGAAAATATTGGACGTTAAAATTCTGATGCATGGCTGCAGGAGGTTGTCCGTTTTAATTATTTGTAATACAGGTCATGATACGTTCACTTCGCAGCTGGGTGGTCCGGGTTCGCTTCTCGATTCACGTTAAGCTTAAGACGTTTAAAATAGGTGGTGGCTATTACTTCACCATGCGCCTACAGAATACCAAATTAACATTTAATGCATGGCGCATTGAATTGAAGATATTAATTATTTAAAGATATCATTAATTCAATTATTGCTCTCATCAATTTAATGTCCTTACGCGGTGGGTACAAATGCTTATCGCTGCCTTCGTCTAAAGGTTGATTACCAGACATCATGCAACCACCCAAACTGCTGGGACACACAATTTTAGTAAGTTTAATCATCTTTAGTTTAATAGCATATTGAAAAGGATAATGATTGCGCACATTAATTGAATTGATGCGCACAGTGATTCATTTGAAGAGGACAATAATTCAATTATTGCGCGCATGAATTGAATTATTGCTCTCTTCAATTGAATTACAACGCGCATCATTCAAATGTTGATATCAGCATTCATTTAAAGTGTTTATTTTCTCTTACACATGTATGGTATTATTTGCCCTTTCTGCCGCCCATATAAATGGAGATATACCACCCACAGGTGATTCTCCATGCAAAATATCACAAGAATTGGTTATATGTGTCTATGGATTGTTGGCATGGTTTTATCTGAGACAAGCACTTAAAACTCTTAAATAATTACCCATGTGTTTTGTTGTAATTAATTTATCTTGAATAAAACCCAATATCACTTTAAGTGACTATTGCACCTGACCTATCGCTCTGAGGGTTTCTTGCATTTAAGTCTGATATAACGGTTACGCAAGAACTTTAAAATCAAAGGGGTGAATCAAAATGGATATATTAAAACTATTAATTTGAGAAAGGTGCAATATGGTTTATATGGTTGTTTATAATTCTTCTATCAGGCACCTTGATATAATCTGTAGGTAGCATACTAGGGAAGTAGCTAGGACTATTTCAATGTATAGGCCCGGAAGATAAATCCTTCGGCTTCACCGATCACAAAAGGGGGATCGCCCCGGGAATTTTTTTTAAAAAATATTATAGGACTCATTTGCACTACTCTGAGCATCAAAATGATTGCAATAGACATTAAATATTGTGCAATTTTTCAGCGATTTTTAAAGTGTTAAGTCGAGTGAGTCATTGGTGATCACCATAAGTTTAGAAAAAATATATAACCATTATTTACATCATGAACAGTACATTATAAAAAGAAAAGGTCTGACGGAATAATATTTTTACATCTGATTAAAACCATGATAGCGTTCCTAACTTCCTAGCAATAAACAACCATAGCGTTCTTAACTTCCTAGCAATAAACAACCATAGCGGTCCTAACTTCCTAGCAATAAACAACCATGTTCCTAGCAATAAACAACCATGATAGCCTTCCTAGCAATAAACAACCATGATAGCGTTCCTAACTTCCTAGCAATAAACAACCATGATAGCGTTCCTAACTTCCTAGCAATAAACAACCATGATAGCGTTCCTAACTTCCTAGTAATAAACAACCATGATAGCGTTCCTAACTTCCTAGCAATAAACAACCATGATAGCGTTCCTAACTTCCTAGCAATAAACAACCATGATAGCGTTCCTAACTTCCTAGCAATAAACAAGCTTAAAAGCAAAACTATAATTATTCAAAAAGCTTGGTTCAGAAAAAAAAACTTTTCAAAGGTAACGACTAAACGTTTATTAATTATCAAACTTAATTACCAAACTTCACTACAAAAAAGTCATTAATCATCATATGCCCATGTAGACGGGTGTGACCTTTCATATATCTATAGACGCTTTGTGCCAAGTTTGGTTCCCAATACATTCATTAATAACTTTGATCCCCTATTGTTGCCCCCACCTAACACCAGGGGTCATGATTTTTACAAACCTGAATCTCCACTATTTCAAGAAGCTGTCATGTAAGTTTCAGCTTATCTGACCCAGTGGTTCTTGAGAAGATTTTTAATTGACCCAATCCTATTTTTGCTATTATCTGCTCTTTGGAGGGGCATGACCATTCATTTCAACAAACTTGAATTCCCTTTACCTAAAGATGCTTTGTGTCAAGTTTGGTTGAAATTGGTTCAGTGGTTCTAGAGAAGAAGATGAAAATGTGAAAAGTTTACGGACAGACGACAGAAATATGGTGATCAGAATAGCCCACTTGAGCTTTCAGGTCTGGTAAGCTAACTAGAAATATATACATGTATGAACATATCATTTTTTGCAAACATCTATGTTTTGAGAAAAAATGTGTAGACACGTGCCTACTCGAGCCTTACGAAGCTACGCCCCTGTATACCTGTGTATAACGTCGATTGATTGCATCGTCTGTTATCTACATAAGGGGCCAAACTAATATTCTTGTCATAAGAAAAACCATCTGATTGGTTTGTTGTCGGAGAGTCTGTGGTGACGTCATCTGTTTGTGTAGGTGTAGTACTTCCGTATGCTGATGTGACCTGTTCTGTGGAAGTCGGGAGAGTTTGCTCAGTGATCTCCTGGTAACAAGTAACTGACATCGCGGCACTGGAACTACCAGCTGAATAAAGATTAAAATACATGATATAACATAGATCGAAAAGAAATTACTCGTGTTTCTATTGTTTTTGTATACCCATAATTCAAATGAATTCAACAATTTATTTCCAATAAGCAAAAAAAAAAAAAAAAAAAAAAAAAAAAAAAAAAAAAAAATCTTGGTACATGCAGTCATGACCGCCCGCATTGCATGAAAGTGTTCTCTTTAGAGAAGTCGAGAGGCATAGCCTTCATCGACTTTTCTTCGCATGCATTCATGTTTTGATTCTGGAAAACGTGTAAATGCCGGAGTCTGTGACGGTTTATGCTTCGACCGACCCTTCGACTCAGATGTGCCTGGATTTACTCAAAATCACAATTTAACTGATCTCCTATTGTGACGTCGCTTCTCCCAAGACCAGTTAACGTAAACCCGGGGACAGGGGACATGTTGAAAATGGATTAAAAGCAAGTAAGTGTTGACTTCTTTGTGATAGTTTTGTGCATTACTGTTAAATGTTTGAAAACAACTTGTCTATTGCGTAAATCCAGGTACATCTGAGTCGAAAGGTCGGTCTAAGCATAAACTGACTCCGGCATTTACACGTTTTCCAGAATCAAAACATGAATGTTTGCGAAGAGAAGTCGATGAAGGCTATGCCTTTCGACTTCTCTAAAGAGAATATGCATGAAAGGTGAAGATGACGAACAGTGATCAATCTCATAACTCCTATAAGCAATACAAAATAGAGAGCTGGGCAAACACGAACCCCTGGACACACCAGAGGTGGGATCAGATGCCTAGGAGGAGTAAGCATCCCCCTGTCGACCGGTCACACCCGCCGTGGGCCCTATATCTTGATCAGGTAAACGGAGATCTATATCCGTAGTCAAAATCAGTGTGCCAAGAACGGTCTACATGAAATAATCGGTATGAAACACACCAGACACCAATTGACCCAATGCTAGGCTGTATTGGCAAACTAGATCGTTATAACGACCATATAATTTGGGAAAAGCTGACTTTAAACGAGACTGTTGAAACCCCTGCACCATCCATTTGTTTGTCAGTAGCCTGCTTCGATTTAAAAACTGATCATACGCAGAACAAGCTGTTGCGTATCGAATCAGATGAGAGATATAAACACCATATGCAGGTGATAATGGAATATTGCTACATAAATATGGGAATTTGACAATGGAGAAGCTGAAATCATCCCGATTGTCATAAAGTTGAGATGTTGGTTTGCCGTTAATATCTACTGCGCATGCGATAGGTTAGCAAAGGTATCACGCTCCGTTTCAAATTAGTTTTCACCTTGGAGATCGAATAACAATGTTGGTGATACAATGTACCTTTTTGATACCGTTCAATAATTCACGAATTATGATTGAATATGAAAAATGATTAAGCACGTATCTCTGTGAGGGCGATGTAAAGAAGGGATCGTTTAGAGTAAATATATTAAATTTTCCTCTGAGAACAACAAATGTATTACTTATATCTAGTCTGTAACAGTATTGTACATCATAGGGGGCATTGTGTTTCATCAGTTTTATCTCCAGAGTGTTCCCCTCTCTAAGTCCGGAAACCGTTGTTCCTCCATAGCAAGGGATTACGTCCCCTGAATGCGGTTTATCATTTTTTTGAATATGGATTTCCGAACCACATCCAACGTAACCAGGGGCGGTAACTTGGCTGAAGTGGAATTGCTTCCCTTGAATGACGAGGACCTCACAATGGCATGTGGTAACGGACAGGTGCTTGGCCAAGGAGAAATCCATCAGTAGGCTCGATTTCACCATTGAACCAGCCTCGCACATATTAATAACTGTCAAAATAATAAAGAATATTACATATACTACCAAATATGATTTTTGTTGAATGACAATTGTTCCATTTTATAAAAATTACCGGGAAGGCCATCCTTTGGACATGTTGAGGTTCCTGGAAAGATAACAGAATCTTTGTGAGTCAAAAGTGAACATGATTATGCTGCAGGTAATAGGCGGGTTCTTAATTACTCAATATTGATATCACTCCTACATCTTAATCACCCGATCTGTTTGGGGATTGTTTCTGATCTTCCATAACAACGTTAGATATATTCAGTAAAAAGGACAGGCCGAAAACTGTCCATTTTGTACAAGAAAGAACTGTTTTGCGCCTTACTATGTACGAGAGTTCTCCAAAGGGAAATAACTTAATTGGACGTATTACGAAACCGGCGTTATTCGCTTTGAATTAGGAAATATGAATGCTCTCAGTGTACGGAATACTGTTTTATTTTATACCAGTCACCCAGTTCTCACTTATATATAACTGTCCATTCTGTAAAAACATATTCCAACTTAAGGAGGTATGCTACACTAGAGAAATTTGATGTAGATGAAAAGTGGAGGATATGTACAACAATATTTTGAAGTTGAAAATTTTCAAATTTACTTTTTGTCAAAAAATACAGTTTTAGTAGAAGGTAATCTGAAAAAAATTTAAAACCCCTGCTGGACTCGAACCTACGACCTACATCTCAGCAGCCGGTATTCTTTTTTTTCTCTCTCTCTTTTATTAACAGCCGGTATTCTAACCTACTGAGCTACTCGGCTAGGTATTTAAATCGAAAAGGAAAAGTCAAATATTGCTGATATCGATTTTATCATCCATGTTTTTAAAGGAAGTCAGCCATTATGACGATGTAGAGTACTACCTTAACTATTTTAAGGACCTGTGTGACGTTTCTGACATTTTCTCTAAAATTATTTTTATCTCCGCGATATGAAGAGCTCTTGTATGATTCCTAAATACATGTAGGTTTGAATCATATCAATCTAATAAAGATTAGCTGTTTTTAATCCGCTACTACTAATTTTAAGAATCAGTAGCAGATTAAAAACAACTAATTTTAATTAGATTGACATTTTATATTGTAGTAATTACGTAGATTGTATAATGGCCTGGATAGGTCAGTGGTTAGATCACCAAGCTCATAATGCAAGGTTCCAGGGTTTGCTCCCAGAGTTTATTCCAATTATTTTTTATCCTTCTTTGCTATGTACAATAACTTGTTAATGTCCACATGTATACATTTACCTATAATCTTCTATAATGCATAACAGCTGACTTTACATTTTTTACTTGCAACAATCAGAAATCATCAAAATATGCTAACTCTAAAACAGCCAAAGAAGTTTTGTAGAAACGAGATATAATTCAAGTGAATTATACGTAAAATGTCGCAAATATGTTATTAAGAAACATTGCGTATATTTATCAGAAAACAGATACAAAGGACAAAGGCGTGACATCACAACAATGAGTTGATTAACGATACACAAGAACAAAAAACAATGTACACCGTTGTTGACAAATCATTTTGTTCTAAAAATTTTGGAATCACAACGAAAAACAGAATTTGAAAACTTAAAAGATAAGAGGATAATTGATCTTTGTTGATATTCAAATATGACACCACGTGCATGTTTATTCATGCCCTGAAATTGATAGTGAAATTGACTATCTCTATATTTTTACCGTGACAATTTTTATTTGATGCATATAGGTACTGAAATTGTACCTGTGTCCAACAGTTTAAATGATAAGAGTTGTTGTTTTATTTGTCTTTAAGTGCTTCTTTTATATTATGATCAACATGGCTTACTGACCTTCAGTTAAAGTAAAAAAGTAAATTCCAAAGCAGAAAGAGATGGCTAGCATGATGTGTCTTCTGAAATAAAGACTGACCAACAAGAAACATAGCCGATCCGTATTCTTAATGTCAATAATCACAACATTTCACGAATCCGCAATTTTCAAAATGAAAGCACTGCATAGTCATCTCTTATATCAATACCATCAAGATGCGTTTTGTATATCAAATAGTTACCTGCAAAATCAGGTAGAAAATATCGCCATGGTAACGCTCTACAGATGCTTCGTCGTACGAGTCGCTTTACGATATCGATTATGAAGACAAACTTGGATTTCGAACTGTGGATAAATACTAAAACGCTGAAGTACATGTGCTTCAAAATTTGACGTATTTCTTGTATTGATAGTTGCTCATTTCCTGTAAAATAACTTCTAACAGAAACAAAGTGTTATATCGAATATTTCTACTCGTACATGTATGTGGAAACACGTAACCCCATGATAATAGGCAAACCCATCTTTGGTGATACCGTATACCAAGCGAATAGGAGAGTGTTATACGAGTCAGTTTTACCATTTTTCTGATCGTTGTAGTCTGATGAAAAATAGTGTACAGATACTGTGCTACTGGGTGATGGATGGGAGAGTTGTTTTTCTTTTGTTTGTAAATACGCAGGAGTCTTCAAGTTTTTTGGGGTTTTTTTTTCATTTAAATTAAAATAAAAATCCGGAAAAATTAACAATCAAATAATTTTGTCCGCATTTTTATATTAATTCAATTGATAAAACTTCAGAGAAAATACACACACCTTTCCTTCAGAAAAAGCTATTCATCATTAATTTCAATGTAAAAACAGCGATGTAAGGATATTTTACGTATCCAATAGCATGCAGTGCTCGTATGCATTACAATACGCAAGTTGCGAGTTGCACAATAGGTCTTTCCCTTTGTGGAACTCTTACGCACAGTGAGATGCAAAATGCATGTGAAGCTTGCGAAACGCGCCCTCTGGTGAGAGAATGACGCGGTGGGTACAAATGATTATCAACCACCCATACTGCTGGGGCACACAATTTTAGTAAGTTTGTGATTAATTAAAGAATCCGCCTGATAGATAAAACCAAAAAACTGGCTGTAATAACAGTCCATGACTCATTGCAGTGAATAACAGACACAAGCAACGTTTACCAATTTATTCATATAACAGCAATGACACATCCGGGATATACTGAAATGGACAATATCGGCCGCATGTGAAACTTTTGTGGGGTAACTGGGGAGTCGCCCAGTGAGCCAGTTTAACTTAACTTGTAAGGGGTACACTGGGGGGGGCCCGAGTAAAACATTCAGTGCCCAGACCTGAACGGACGCCAGCGTTCTAAGGAGGTAAGCGAGACCCACCCTTCTCACCCTGTCTCCTGCAGTGCTACCTGGTATGTACATTATCATGTTGGACATAAGCCCCAAACATGCATCAGACTGTAGCATCCCCTCACTGAAGTGAGGTGGATGTGGGCCCAACCGTCCCCGGTGGTGGCCCCACTATTAGTTTACTTGTTTTAACTTGTACGACTTTTAGTACTGTAAATTGCCCCCTGCTTTAGAAGCAGGTGGGGGAAACAACCAGGTTTTGGAGCAGAAACAGTCATCACATACCATTACCGACTCCCCAGTCCCCAACCCCCCCTTAAACATGCGACAGTCTAATTAATTAGACTCAAATACACTGTATCCACAATTTGCCTTAATATTCAAAATTCCCCCTTAACATTTAAAAAGTTGTTATTAAGGCACTCCATCCCGAATGGCAATGCAGTCACACTTGGTGTGGTCCAGGCTTTACCATTTACTTTATCCAGGTAACCTGTTGGAAGTCTTCGTCTGTTGCGAAACCTATGAAAGAGAAGGAAACAGCAGAACCAAAAGGAAAGAACATGTATATACAAATTAAAATTGGGGGAGGGTGGGTGGGTGCTTCGGTTGGAAAAAGTGTAATGAATGGGTTCGATCACAGGGAGTACCGAGTGTGACGTAGTGCATACAAATTAACTTGTACCATCTAGCCGCTAAAGTCACGTAGACCCGACCTACTGGGTGTATCAAAATTAATACGGACTATTTGATATAAACTCAAATAATCTCGATTACTTGATAATAAAATAGTTCAAACAAAAATCGATAATCTCCATCTTTCTTTGATTGTATAAAGTATCACTCGTGCAGAAGAGAAAATAGAAAAATAAAATTTAATGAATACATGTATTTAATTTAATGGCCTAATTCAAACAAATATTACTTTTCATGTGGTCAGTTTAATGTATACCAATGGCTGATATAAACAAAATTTACGCTTTCAGAACTTTTATTCTTATTTACAATGTATATAGCTAGTCCATCCAAGCGTTCAACAGAATATTGAACGTACCTCTATCACAGAAGAGCTGATATCTCGGAACTCGCTTGATAAACAATACTACTCTCGTGATATGCGATAGAATGAATGATCCCATGTTATTCTAGAAGAATTTTATACAAAATTCTATAACCTAAAATCAAAACAAAGCATGTACAAAGATAAAACACGGCAGGTATGGATCACGTAGGGCATTCATTCAAATTTCAAATTCTTTATCAATTGGCTCAACACACCAACATGTAATAGCTACCCAAAGTAAACTGTTCTAACACTAAAGATAACTGTAAATAGACACGATCACGAGGTCTGCCGTAAGATTCTGCAATGACGCGATCAATACAATCCAAATGACAAGTTTGAACCTAACTCAACGAGCAAACGATAATGCTTCACAAACATATCTGTAGTTTTAGCGATAGAAAGAATGAAAATTTCGAACATACGGCCCTGTTGAAATCTTCGGTACGTAACGGATCGCCATGCTTGGTGACATTAGTGATCCCTTAATACACAGCCGCTATTTGCTGACTATGTCGGAACGAATAACTTTGCTTCAATATTGCTTCACAAATTCTGTATAGATTTTGGAATATCAAGTAATTCCACCTCCATGTGACTTTGTACTAGTATGGGTTCAAAGTACAAAATCTGTATTAATTTACATTAGATGTTGCTTGATTTAATCAAAAGAGCTAAAGGAAACGTGTTTGTTGCCACTGTTTTAAAGATGTTAAGAAAAACATGAACAGAAGCATATGTCAATATAATAAAATTACACTTTTTCGTGAAACAACACAATGAAAATAAAAACTGGTTAAGATGATATATATTTTAATCATTCTGGACAGCAGGGAAATATCATAGTTTATGATAGCCATACAATTGAGAAAATACCAACATTATTGTCTTTGACAACATAAAATATAGGCAATTGATTGTTTATAGAAAACAACCTTTTTCATTAATATTATCCAAAAGTTTGTCTTTTTATGTACCCAGAGAATAAAATACCAACAACAACAAATATTTCTATCATGCCCAAAGTTTAATTAATTAAAGATTTTGAAAAACATGATGTCACATAAGGAAAAAGCTACCTTAATAATTCGAGTTATCGACATTTAAATCTGCGTCCGTAAATCCAATACTAAAACCACTAACGATACTGTATATTAGAGTTCAATCACATCTAACATGATATGACTTTGACCCTTTATTAGGTAATAATTGGTCCTTTGCCAAACCAATCTAATTAAAATCATACTTCTTAGATCCGCGCCGTATACTTTGCGTAGCGATTGTGAGCGTACATGTAGTTACAATTGGACAATATATATGTACAAGGACCCCGATGACTACTCCCCTTTTCACCCCGACCCTCGACTAGAGTGAAGCATCAACAGGGTGAAAAGATGGGGTTTTCTTACAAAAAAGTATACAGTAATGTGAAAATGAATAAAATTAAACCGATTTGCAGAAGTACACCTCTGGTGTGTCCAGGGGTCCGTGCTTGCCCAACTATCTATTTTGTATGGCTTATAGGAGTTATGAGATTGATCACTGTTCGTTATCTTCACCTTACATTGTACATGTATCTTAGGAACTGATTTAGATTGTTGCCAGACAACCAGCATTTAGACGTCAGAATGGCGAATATTTCCGCTCTAAGCCCCACGAAGGCACGAGTCAAAATTTGTGTTACTCTGCTTACAGTTGGTGACTTTTCAATATGAGTGAAAAAATTTCCAAAGGAACATAAAACAGACACACAATAAAATAGTTAAAATGAAGTGTTTACATAACTTAGTATGATTAAGTTATTTATTTCTTTCTGTTTCAATCTTTGCGTTCGAAACCAACAAGTGAAGTCGTTTTTCCCCAAATGTTCTCGGCTTTCGCGAACCTAGAAACGGTATTTATGTGATGTCGCAGGTCAATACGCTAGTTTCGCGATGAGAGCTTTTCTTTGTAGGAGGTGGATTTAGTACTACTCTAAATGCCTAACACCTACATTCAGTGAGGAAGATGGTACGATGAAAAGCGGCTTCTGTTTAAATACGTAGATGTAGAAAATACAAAAGGCTATCAAAAGAAATGTTTACTAAAATGAAAACAAAAGAAAACACTCATATCAATTTGCAAGTATCAATTTATCCTAAATATGGTATGTACGAGCAAAAAAAAAAACAAAAAAAACGTTATATTCATTATAATATAAGCGGGTGATGAAACTGGGTATGAGAAACTTTCTGTGTGCATTCACTCATTTCCCCCACCCCTGCCATTCTCTCACCAGAGGGCACGTTACGCAAGCTTCACTTATACTTCTATCAACGCTTGGAATCACGTGGCAATATAATCACATGATATAAACATCTATTCTCGATTCCTTTCCTTTTAAAAGTTATGGCATCAGGTGATACACCAGGCTCTTTTTCGTAGCCCACTCATGACTGGTACTTTGATAAGTACACATTTACCATTTACCTGTTTGTTTCTTATTCTACAAGTAGTATCGTACTTTTTACAGCCTTTCTTACTTTTGATTCCATGTTTACATTTAAATCTCCACCACGTGAATGTCCCACATTCATACGCATGATACGAAGTACATGTAGTTCCAACTTTAGGATCAGAAAACAGAGATTTTAAACAATTTACAGTAAGCATCACTTTAACTTCACCGAAAGCATTTCATAATATGTCTAAATATTTAAACATAAATGTTGGATATCAAATATTTTTACAAGGTTTCTGTAAAAAGCCGTTGACAGAGAGGTGTAGTGCGAGTAGCACCCCTGCGTGCAAAAATACTGTTTCGCGCCTGACTGTGAACAAGATCTCTTAAGGGAAATAATTCGAAACGCGTATTCACTGAGGGTGCGTTACTTTATCAACACCAACCGTATTACTATGCCCCGGTTGGTTATATATTGTTTAACGTCCCTCTCAAGAATTTTTCATTCACATGGAAACGTCATCATTGCCGGTGAAGGGCTGCAAAACATAGGCCTATGCTCGGCGCTTACCGACTTTGAGTAGAGAGGGATCTTTATCGTGCCACACCTGCTGTTTTTGCGGTCTCATCCAGAGGGCCGCCCCATTTACAGTGTAGTTGTCTTTTATGACACGTAGGGGGCCTATTCTAACCCGGATCCGTACGGTGTGGGGACCTGATATCTATCTTATGCCAAGCGCTTTACGAACTTCAACGTCAGAACTTGAACACTAGAGTTACTGCTCACAAAGCGAACGCTCTACGGCAATAAACGGAAGATATTTAAATCAGAGTTGTTGATTATACCTCCATACGAATAGTTGTACACCAGAATATGGATGGAATATCATCAATTCAGTCTAGGTGTAGATACTATTTAATACTACATGTAGTCAATAGTCATTCAATCACTCCATTTATAGAATGCAGTTAGTGAAAAGCATATGCGACACAGATTTATTGATTTAATTTCCAACAAAAACAGACAATATCTGAAAACTTAAATAAGATTTTTAATCAACAAATATGGCGATTCAATAAGGGCAAATACAAAAAAATAGAAAAATAATAATAAAATAATGGACACAATGAGATTCAACTACAACATTTCTACTCAATTGTCATGATTCCTTTTCATAATACTTCAGATGTCAGAAATTTGCAAAGATATTTGTTCAAGTTTGTATTGCTTTAATTACATTTTGCAAACTTCCTAGAAACGGATTCGATAAAAACAAAAAAGTAAACAAACGCCATTCTCGTAAAATCTCGGTCTACATTTGTATATCACTTGTTCCGGCTACTTATATATCTCAGTTGTTTGAAGTTCCACAGTGTATACATGTTTTTCTATTCTTCTAAATCGTTTCCTGAAAAAAGAAATAAAAGCTTATCATTGCTTCCATTTTGCGATAGGACAGACAAGTGTCGGTTCTGATGTCTATATATATCTGAGAGAGAGAGAGAGAGAGAGAGAGAGAGAGAGAGCATGAGCATTATTATTTTGTTATGATTATTCATACCTTCTATATTTTTGGATAAAATAACCAATAAACAAAATGATGGCTGTTGCTCCGAATAAAACTGCTAACATGCGCCAGTTTTTTGACAACCAATCCTACAAAAATCAACATGAAATTAACATGGAACAAAAGTTCATGATCATGCCTATGATAAACAAACAATAAGATTCCAAAAGTAGAAGTATGTGACTTGGAGTTGCTGCAGCAATTGTGTCTTTTGTCGGTGAACTGGTTTTCTCTTTACGTAAAGTGAAATTTGTTGAAGTTTTTATTCCTATTTTGCGTGGCGTGGAGATCCGGGTTAGAATAGGTCCTCAGTACCCTCACCGCCGGGGATCCGGATTAGAATAGGTCCTCAATATCCCTTGCTTGTCGTAAGATGCGACTAAATGGGGCGGTCCTTCAGAAGAGACCGCAAAAACGGAGGTCCCGTGTCACAGCAGGTGTGGCATGATAAAGATCCCTTCCTGCTCAAAGGCCGTAAGCGCCGAGCATAGGCCTAAATTTTGCAGCCTTTCACCGACAATGGTAACGTTTCCATGTAAGTGAAATATTCTCAAGAGGGACGTTAAACAATATACAATCAATCCTATTTTGCAATCGGTAACTTCCTACTAAATTTGCCAGCCCTAGAGTAGTTATTTCCAAACTCAATACTACGAGGTGTTTCAAAACATCACTAGGCTGTTTGTTCTCACGTAACCCGTCTCATTTCATTCCTCATGGTGATTGCTTAAGAACTCTTGCTATGATACGTGACACAAACACATTTCTTAAGTTTATTTGCGCTTGCCAGTCTTAGCGAATTAATATGTACATGTACGCAATTGTGTATATGATTAATATTTCTAGTCTCCCCGAAACCCTGATCTAGGGTTGATACATTTCTTAATTTCGTAGAACCCCCTACCTAGTTACTATGCCTGGTAAATTTTCTACAATAAAAAGGGACTGTTTACAAAGATTTAATACGTTTTCAATATATGGATCAACTGTAAATCTTTAATGACAAAGTAATTAGAGGCTTCAGGACCATATTTGACACGAAAGTTTTCAAGAAAACTAAAAGATGCTAGTTTACCTCTTTCCTAAAGCAAACGCTTGTTCTGCGTATGATCAGTTTTTAAATCGAGGCAGGCTACTGACAAACAGGTTGGTGGTGCAGGGGTTTCAACAGTTTCGTTTAAAGTCAACATTTTGCAAATTCTATGATGTTTATAACAATCTAGTTTGTTAATACAACATATCATTGGGTCAAATGCTGTCTGACTTGTTTTATACCAATTGTTAGGCTGTTTTTGCACACTGATTTTGATTACGGCTTACTGCGTTTACCTGATCAAGATATATGGTATGATCGGTCAACAGGGATGCTTACTCCTCCTGGGCACTTGATCCCACCTCTGGTGAATCCAGGGGTCCGTGTTTGCCCAACTCTCCATTTTGCACTGGTTATAGGAGTTATGAGATTGATCACTGTTCGTTATCTTCACCTTTCACCATCAAAACGGAGGGTCCATATCACGATAGGTGATAAGATATAAAACATTCACTGGTGCGGCCCAGAGCGCGATGCAATTTTTGTTTTAAAAATATGCGGTACTTAATCTAAAGCGGGAAACGTGTCTATAAAAATAAACATTTTTCGAGTGCGACGTAAATAAACAATAAAGCAAACAAAAACTAAGGAACTCCCCTGAAATTGAGCAAAATATTGCGAATGTTCTTGAGAAAGGGTATTTAGAAAAAGAATAAGCAGCTCACCACATTATGCTTTCTTTTTGGTGGTGGTACAAACGTACAGGGAAAGTGGTATTTCTTTAGTTTCTCCGGTGCCATCGCCCAGTAAGTCTGTAGAAAGGTATCGCTGTTGATGAGTTCATCTCCACAGGCAATGCTGAGGGCTACAGTTGACAGCTGTGATCTAATTGTGATAATAAAAAGTGAAATAATCGTTTGTTGGAATTATACTAATTGTTACTTGTTATGTTGAAGTAAATGTATGGTTTAGAAGTACCGATACGTATGACTTTACTATTAACCCGGTTTGGGATAAGCAGTATGCATCGGACGCAAATGGTGCACAGCTGAACTGCAGTTCTTCACACATTTCATCAGGTAACAGCGATAACAATCGCTTATATGAACCTCAAAATTTCATCTCTCTCCTCCCCTTTCTCATAAAATGACAAAAAGGCAATAAAACTCGTTTTAAAATTCTTTCAAAGTGACGTTCATCCGTACATGATTTTTGTGGCAGATGGGAAAATCCAGTTGTATGTGTACCTTGTATGTAGTTTTATGCAATAAATGTTTCGATACGATTTACTCAAACATGACAAGCTAAAACATTTACTTAATTGAAAGCTTGTCTTACATACGTACTTATCTACACCGTTAAGGACATCGATTCCCACGTGAATATTTGTTCCCTTTTTGCAGAGATTTTCCGATAGAAAAAATTTGATAGAGAACTCCAGTTCTGAAACGGACTTTTCATTCAGCTGTCCATCAATCGTCACTGCCCCAGACCCTGTAAACAAAATGCAACGGATTTAAAAAAGAATTTAATTGATTTTCTTACAAAAGACATTGGAATATAGAATGAGCACGGAGGAGCTACATTTCTTCTCATGAAAGGAGAAATCATTTCATACTTGTTGTAGAACATCTATATAGTTATTTTTGCAATGCAGGTTAACAATAAATCTCTAGATTTTACTTCCAAATACTGTATATAGAAATGCATGTATTTTATTTCATTTGCAGACTATATTTTCAAGCAACAATACAACTGATAAAACATACCGTCTTTACTGCATTTATCTAGTCTGCTTCCCTTGCAATAAAAAGAACAGTTTTTTCCATACCACTGGTCTGAACAGTACACCCGACCCTCTTCATCACATTTTACATGCTGGGATTCAATGCAGTGAGTAGAGCAATTACTACCATACCACATATCTTCACATTTCAACACACCATCTTCATCGCACCTTCCATGAGGCATATCCTCACAAAACAATTCACAGAATTTCCCGAAATATTGTTTATGACATGTGAGACGTCCATCCTCCCCACAGACCCCATGGGTATTGTTTCTACAGAACGTTGAACAGTCACTGCCGTAGAAATCCTTGTTACAAATTAATCTTCCATTCCAAGAACATCTACCATACGGAACATTTGGACAGTATATCGTGCAATTGTCGCCATAATAATTCTCCTTACAAACCAGTTCTCCAAGATGTGAACAAGTGCCGAACGTGACGTTTTGACAAAATTTGGTACAGTTTTCCCCATAGAAATTAACATGACAACCAATTTCTCCATCTTTTGAGCATGTACCATGTGTGAGATTTGGGCAGAAATTGGTACAATTTGTACCATAGTAATTCTCATGACATTTCAGTTGTCCATCCTGTGAACAAGTCCCATGTGTCACGTTTTGACAAAATACGGTACAGTTGTGACCATAGAAATTCACATGACAGGTTAAGATTCCATCTGGTGAACAGGTTCCCGACGTGACGTTCGGACAAAATTTCGTACAGTTCTCCCCATAGTAATTTTCACGACAAACGAGTTCTCCCCTCTGTGAACAAGTGCCATGTGTGACGTTTATACAATGTTTGGTACAGTTTGATCCGTAGTAGTTCTCATCACAATGACGTTCTCCATTCTTCCAGCAAGAACCATGCGTCACGTTGGAACAGAATATCGTGCAATTGTCGCCATAATAATTCTCCTTACAAACTAGTTCTCCGAGATGTGAACAAGTGCCGAACGTGACGTTTTGACAAAATTTGGTACAATTTTCCCCATAGAAATTAACATGACAACCAATTTCTCCATCTTTTGAGCATGTACCATGTGTGAGATTTGGGCAGAAATTGGTACAATTTGTACCATAGTAATTCTCATGACATTTCAGTTGTCCATCCTGTGAACAAGTCCCATGTGTCACATTTTGACAAAATACGGTACAGTTGTGACCATAGAAATTCACATGACAGGTTAAGATTCCATCTGGTGAACAGGTTCCCGACGTGACGTTCGGACAAAATTTCGTACAGTTCTCCCCATAGTAATTTTCACGACAAACGAGTTCTCCCTTCTGTGAACATGTGCCATGTGTGACATTTATGCAATGTTTGGTACAGTTTGATCCGTAGTAGTTCTCATCACAATGACGTTCTCCATTCTGCCAGCAAGAACCATGCGTCACGTTGGAACAGAATATCGTGCAATTGTCGCCATAATAATTCTCCTTACAAACTAGTTCTCCGAGATGTGAACAAGTGCCGAACGTGACGTTTTGACAAAATTTGGTACAATTTTCCCCATAGAAATTAACATGACAACCAATTTCTCCATCTTTTGAGCATGTACCATGTGTGAGATTTGGGCAGAAATTGGTACAATTTGTACCATAGTAATTCTCATGACATTTCAGTTGTCCATCCTGTGAACAAGTCCCATGTGTCACGTTTTGACAAAATACGGTACAGTTGTGACCATAGAAATTCACATGACAGGTTAAGATTCCATCTGGTGAACAGGTTCCCGACGTGACGTTCGGACAAAATTTCGTACAGTTCTCCCCATAGTAATTTTCACGACAAACGAGTTCTCCCTTCTGTGAACATGTGCCATGTGTGACGTTTATACAATGTTTGGTACAGTTTGATCCGTAGTAGTTCTCATCACAATGACGTTCTCCATTCTGCCAGCAAGAACCATGCATCACGTTGGAACAGAATATGGTGCAATTGTCGCCATAGTAATTCTCCTTACAAACTAGTTCTCCGAGATGTGAACAAGTGCCGAACGTGACGTTTTGACAAAATTTGGTACAGTTTTCCCCATAGAAATTAACATGACAACCAATTTCTCCATCTTTTGAGCATGTACCATGTGTGAGATTTGGGCAGAAATTGGTACAATTTGAACCATAATAATTCTCATGACATTTCAGTTGTCCATCCTGTGAACAAGTCCCATGTGTCACGTTTTGACAAAATACGGTACAGTTGTGACCATAGAAATTCACATGACAGGTTAAGATTCCATCTGGTGAACAGGTTCCCGACGTGACGTTCGGACAAAATTTCGTACAGTTCTCCCCATAGTAATTTTCACGACAAACGAGTTCTCCCTTCTGTGAACAAGTGCCATGTGTGACGTTTATGCAATGTTTGGTACAGTTTGATCCGTAGTAGTTCTCATCACAATGACGTTCTCCATTCTGCCAGCAAGAACCATGCGTCACGTTGGAACAGAATATCGTGCAATTGTCGCCATAATAATTCTCCTTACAAACTAGTTCTCCGAGATGTGAACAAGTGCCGAACGTGACGTTTTGACAAAATTTGGTACAGTTTTCCCCATAGAAATTAACATGACAACCAATTTCTCCATCTTTTGAGCATGTACCATGTGTGAGATTTGGGCAGAAATTGGTACAATTTGAACCATAATAATTCTCATGACATTTCAGTTGTCCATCCTGTGAACAAGTCCCATGTGTCACGTTTTGACAAAATACGGTACAGTTGTGACCATAGAAATTCACATGACAGGTTAAGATTCCATCTGGTGAACAGGTTCCCGACGTGACGTTCGGACAAAATTTCGTACAGTTCTCCCCATAGTAATTTTCACGACAAACGAGTTCTCCCTTCTGTGAACAAGTGCCATGTGTGACGTTTATGCAATGTTTGGTACAGTTTGATCCGTAGTAGTTCTCATCACAATGACGTTCTCCATTCTGCCAGCAAGAACCATGCGTCACGTTGGAACAGAATATCGTGCAATTGTCGCCATAATAATTCTCCTTACAAACTAGTTCTCCGAGATGTGAACAAGTGCCGAACGTGACGTTTTGACAAAATTTGGTACAGTTTTCCCCATAGAAATTAACATGACAACCAATTTCTCCATCTTTTGAGCATGTACCATGTGTGAGATTTGGGCAGAAATTGGTACAATTTGTACCATAGTAATTCTCATGACATTTCAGTTGTCCATCCTGTGAACAAGTCCCATGTGTCACGTTTTGACAAAATACGGTACAGTTGTGACCATAGAAATTCACATGACAGGTTAAGATTCCATCTGGTGAACAAGTTCCCGACGTGACGTTCAGACAAAATTTCGTACAGTTCTCCCCATAGTAATTTTCACGACAAACGAGTTCTCCCTTCTGTGAACAAGTGCCATGTGTGACGTTTATACAATGTTTGGTACAGTTTGATCCGTAGTAGTTCTCATCACAATGACGTTCTCCATTCTGCCAGCAAGAACCATGCGTCACGTTGGAACAGAATATCGTGCAATTGTCGCCATAATAATTCTCCTTACAAACTAGTTCTCCGAGATGTGAACAAGTGCCGAACGTGACGTTTTGACAAAATTTGGTACAGTTTTCCCCATAGAAATTAACATGACAACCAATTTCTCCATCTTTTGAGCATGTACCATGTGTGAGATTTGGGCAGAAATTGGAACAATTTGTACCATAGTAATTCTCATGACATTTCAGTTGTCCATCCTGTGAACAAGTCCCATGTGTCACGTTTTGACAAAATACGGTACAGTTGTGACCATAGAAATTCACATGACAGGTTAAGATTCCATCTGGTGAACAGGTTCCCGACGTGACGTTCGGACAAAATTTCGTACAGTTCTCCCCATAGTAATTTTCACGACAAACGAGTTCTCCCTTCTGTGAACATGTGCCATGTGTGACGTTTATACAATGTTTGGTACAGTTTGATCCGTAGTAGTTCTCATCACAATGACGTTCTCCATTCTGCCAGCAAGAACCATGCGTCACGTTGGAACAGAATATCGTGCAATTGTCGCCATAATAATTCTCCTTACAAACTAGTTCTCCGAGATGTGAACAAGTGCCGAACGTGACGTTTTGACAAAATTTGGTACAGTTTTCCCCATAGAAATTAACATGACAACCAATTTCTCCATCTTTTGAGCATGTACCATGTGTGAGATTTGGGCAGAAATTGGTACAATTTGTACCATAGTAATTCTCATGACATTTCAGTTGTCCATCCTGTGAACAAGTCCCATGTGTCACGTTTTGACAAAATACGGTACAGTTGTGACCATAGAAATTCACATGACAGGTTAAGATTCCATCTGGTGAACAGGTTCCCGACGTGACGTTCGGACAAAATTTCGTACAGTTCTCCCCATAGTAATTTTCACGACAAACGAGTTCTCCCTTCTGTGAACAAGTGCCATGTGTGACGTTTATACAATGTTTGGTACAGTTTGATCCGTAGTAGTTCTCATCACAATGACGTTCTCCATTCTGCCAGCAAGAACCATGCGTCACGTTGGAACAGAATATCGTGCAATTGTCGCCATAATAATTCTCCTTACAAACTAGTTCTCCGAGATGTGAACAAGTGCCGAACGTGACGTTTTGACAAAATTTGGTACAGTTTTCCCCATAGAAATTAACATGACAACCAATTTCTCCATCTTTTGAGCATGTACCATGTGTGAGATTTGGGCAGAAATTGGTACAATTTGAACCATAATAACTCTCATGACATTTCAGTTGTCCATCCTGTGAACAAGTCCCATGTGTCACGTTTTGACAAAATACGGTACAGTTGTGACCATAGAAATTCACATGACAGGTTAAGATTCCATCTGGTGAACAGGTTCCCGACGTGACGTTCGGACAAAATTTCGTACAGTTCTCCCCATAGTAATTTTCACGACAAACGAGTTCTCCCTTCTGTGAACAAGTGCCATGTGTGACGTTTATACAATGTTTGGTACAGTTTGATCCGTAGTAGTTCTCATCACAATGACGTTCTCCATTCTGCCAGCAAGAACCATGCGTCACGTTGGAACAGAATATCGTGCAATTGTCGCCATAATAATTCTCCTTACAAACTAGTTCTCCGAGATGTGAACAAGTGCCGAACGTGACGTTTTGACAAAATTTGGTACAGTTTTCCCCATAGAAATTAACATGACAACCAATTTCTCCATCTTTTGAGCATGTACCATGTGTGAGATTTGGGCAGAAATTGGTACAATTTGAACCATAATAATTCTCATGACATTTCAGTTGTCCATCCTGTGAACAAGTCCCATGTGTCACGTTTTGACAAAATACGGTACAGTTGTGACCATAGAAATTCACATGACAGGTTAAGATTCCATCTGGTGAACAGGTTCCCGACGTGACGTTCGGACAAAATTTCGTACAGTTCTCCCCATAGTAATTTTCACGACAAACGAGTTCTCCCTTCTGTGAACAAGTGCCATGTGTGACGTTTATGCAATGTTTGGTACAGTTTGATCCGTAGTAGTTCTCATCACAATGACGTTCTCCATTCTGCCAGCAAGAACCATGCGTCACGTTGGAACAGAATATCGTGCAATTGTCGCCATAATAATTCTCCTTACAAACTAGTTCTCCGAGATGTGAACAAGTGCCGAACGTGACGTTTTGACAAAATTTGGTACAGTTTTCCCCATAGAAATTAACATGACAACCAATTTCTCCATCTTTTGAGCATGTACCATGTGTGAGATTTGGGCAGAAATTGGTACAATTTGTACCATAGTAATTCTCATGACATTTCAGTTGTCCATCCTGTGAACAAGTCCCATGTGTCACGTTTTGACAAAATACGGTACAGTTGTGACCATAGAAATTCACATGACAGGTTAAGATTCCATCTGGTGAACAGGTTCCCGACGTGACGTTCGGACAAAATTTCGTACAGTTCTCCCCATAGTAATTTTCACGACAAACGAGTTCTCCCTTCTGTGAACAAGTGCCATGTGTGACGTTTATACAATGTTTGGTACAGTTTGATCCGTAGTAGTTCTCATCACAATGACGTTCTCCATTCTGCCAGCAAGAACCATGCGTCACGTTGGAACAGAATATCGTGCAATTGTCGCCATAATAATTCTCCTTACAAACTAGTTCTCCGAGATGTGAACAAGTGCCGAACGTGACGTTTTGACAAAATTTGGTACAGTTTTCCCCATAGAAATTAACATGACAACCAATTTCTCCATCTTTTGAGCATGTACCATGTGTGAGATTTGGGCAGAAATTGGAACAATTTGTACCATAGTAATTCTCATGACATTTCAGTTGTCCATCCTGTGAACAAGTCCCATGTGTCACGTTTTGACAAAATACGGTACAGTTGTGACCATAGAAATTCACATGACAGGTTAAGATTCCATCTGGTGAACAGGTTCCCGACGTGACGTTCGGACAAAATTTCGTACAGTTCTCCCCATAGTAATTTTCACGACAAACGAGTTCTCCCTTCTGTGAACAAGTGCCATGTGTGACGTTTATACAATGTTTGGTACAGTTTGATCCGTAGTAGTTCTCATCACAATGACGTTCTCCATTCTTCCAGCAAGAACCATGCGTCACGTTGGAACAGAATATCGTGCAATTGTCGCCATAATAATTCTCCTTACAAACTAGTTCTCCGAGATGTGAACAAGTGCCGAACGTGACGTTTTGACAAAATTTGGTACAGTTTTCCCCATAGAAATTAACATGACAACCAATTTCTCCATCTTTTGAGCATGTACCATGTGTGAGATTTGGGCAGAAATTGGTACAATTTGAACCATAATAACTCTCATGACATTTCAGTTGTCCATCCTGTGAACAAGTCCCATGTGTCACGTTTTGACAAAATACGGTACAGTTGTGACCATAGAAATTCACATGACAGGTTAAGATTCCATCTGGTGAACAGGTTCCCGACGTGACGTTCGGACAAAATTTCGTACAGTTCTCCCCATAGTAATTTTCACGACAAACGAGTTCTCCCTTCTGTGAACAAGTGCCATGTGTGACGTTTATACAATGTTTGGTACAGTTTGATCCGTAGTAGTTCTCATCACAATGACGTTCTCCATTCTGCCAGCAAGAACCATGCGTCACGTTGGAACAGAATATCGTGCAATTGTCGCCATAATAATTCTCCTTACAAACTAGTTCTCCGAGATGTGAACAAGTGCCGAACGTGACGTTTTGACAAAATTTGGTACAGTTTTCCCCATAGAAATTAACATGACAACCAATTTCTCCATCTTTTGAGCATGTACCATGTGTGAGATTTGGGCAGAAATTGGAACAATTTGTACCATAGTAATTCTCATGACATTTCAGTTGTCCATCCTGTGAACAAGTCCCATGTGTCACGTTTTGACAAAATACGGTACAGTTGTGACCATAGAAATTCACATGACAGGTTAAGATTCCATCTGGTGAACAGGTTCCCGACGTGACGTTCGGACAAAATTTCGTACAGTTCTCCCCATAGTAATTTTCACGACAAACGAGTTCTCCCTTCTGTGAACATGTGCCATGTGTGACGTTTATACAATGTTTGGTACAGTTTGATCCGTAGTAGTTCTCATCACAATGACGTTCTCCATTCTGCCAGCAAGAACCATGCATCACGTTGGAACAGAATATCGTGCAATTGTCGCCATAATAATTCTCCTTACAAACTAGTTCTCCGAGATGTGAACAAGTGCCGAACGTGACGTTTTGACAAAATTTGGTACAGTTTTCCCCATAGAAATTAACATGACAACCAATTTCTCCATCTTTTGAGCATGTACCATGTGTGAGATTTGGGCAGAAATTGGTACAATTTGAACCATAATAATTCTCATGACATTTCAGTTGTCCATCCTGTGAACAAGTCCCATGTGTCACGTTTTGACAAAATACGGTACAGTTGTGACCATAGAAATTCACATGACAGGTTAAGATTCCATCTGGTGAACAGGTTCCCGACGTGACGTTCGGACAAAATTTCGTACAGTTCTCCCCATAGTAATTTTCACGACAAACGAGTTCTCCCTTCTGTGAACAAGTGCCATGTGTGACGTTTATGCAATGTTTGGTACAGTTTGATCCGTAGTAGTTCTCATCACAATGACGTTCTCCATTCTGCCAGCAAGAACCATGCGTCACGTTGGAACAGAATATCGTGCAATTGTCGCCATAGTAATTCTCCTTACAAACTAGTTCTCCGAGATGTGAACAAGTGCCGAACGTGACGTTTTGACAAAATTTGGTACAGTTTTCCCCATAGAAATTAACATGACAACCAATTTCTCCATCTTTTGAGCATGTACCATGTGTGAGATTTGGGCAGAAATTGGTACAATTTGAACCATAATAATTCTCATGACATTTCAGTTGTCCATCCTGTGAACAAGTCCCATGTGTCACGTTTTGACAAAATACGGTACAGTTGTGACCATAGAAATTCACATGACAGGTTAAGATTCCATCTGGTGAACAGGTTCCCGACGTGACGTTCGGACAAAATTTCGTACAGTTCTCCCCATAGTAATTTTCACGACAAACGAGTTCTCCCTTCTGTGAACAAGTGCCATGTGTGACGTTTATGCAATGTTTGGTACAGTTTGATCCGTAGTAGTTCTCATCACAATGACGTTCTCCATTCTGCCAGCAAGAACCATGCGTCACGTTGGAACAGAATATCGTGCAATTGTCGCCATAATAATTCTCCTTACAAACTAGTTCTCCGAGATGTGAACAAGTGCCGAACGTGACGTTTTGACAAAATTTGGTACAGTTTTCCCCATAGAAATTAACATGACAACCAATTTCTCCATCTTTTGAGCATGTACCATGTGTGAGATTTGGGCAGAAATTGGAACAATTTGTACCATAGTAATTCTCATGACATTTCAGTTGTCCATCCTGTGAACAAGTCCCATGTGTCACGTTTTGACAAAATACGGTACAGTTGTGACCATAGAAATTCACATGACAGGTTAAGATTCCATCTGGTGAACAAGTTCCCGACGTGACGTTCGGACAAAATTTCGTACAGTTCTCCCCATAGTAATTTTCACGACAAACGAGTTCACCCTTCTGTGAACAAGTGCCATGTGTGACGTTTATACAATGTTTGGTACAGTTTGATCCGTAGTAGTTCTCATCACAATGACGTTCTCCATTCTGCCAGCAAGAACCATGCGTCACGTTGGAACAGAATATCGTGCAATTGTCGCCATAATAATTCTCCTTACAAACTAGTTCTCCGAGATGTGTACAAGTGCCGAACGTGACGTTTTGACAAAATTTGGTACAGTTTTCCCCATAGAAATTAACATGACAACCAATTTCTCCATCTTTTGAGCATGTACCATGTGTGAGATTTGGGCAGAAATTGGAACAATTTGTACCATAGTAATTCTCATGACATTTCAGTTGTCCATCCTGTGAACAAGTCCCATGTGTCACGTTTTGACAAAATACGGTACAGTTGTGACCATAGAAATTCACATGACAGGTTAAGATTCCATCTGGTGAACAGGTTCCCGACGTGACGTTCGGACAAAATTTCGTACAGTTCTCCCCATAGTAATTTTCACGACAAACGAGTTCTCCCTTCTGTGAACATGTGCCATGTGTGACGTTTATACAATGTTTGGTACAGTTTGATCCGTAGTAGTTCTCATCACAATGACGTTCTCCATTCTGCCAGCAAGAACCATGCGTCACGTTGGAACAGAATATCGTGCAATTGTCGCCATAATAATTCTCCTTACAAACTAGTTCTCCGAGATGTGAACAAGTGCCGAACGTGACGTTTTGACAAAATTTGGTACAGTTTTCCCCATAGAAATTAACATGACAACCAATTTCTCCATCTTTTGAGCATGTACCATGTGTGAGATTTGGGCAGAAATTGGTACAATTTGTACCATAGTAATTCTCATGACATTTCAGTTGTCCATCCTGTGAACAAGTCCCATGTGTCACGTTTTGACAAAATACGGTACAGTTGTGACCATAGAAATTCACATGACAGGTTAAGATTCCATCTGGTGAACAGGTTCCCGACGTGACGTTCGGACAAAATTTCGTACAGTTCTCCCCATAGTAATTTTCACGACAAACGAGTTCTCCCTTCTGTGAACAAGTGCCATGTGTGACGTTTATACAATGTTTGGTACAGTTTGATCCGTAGTAGTTCTCATCACAATGACGTTCTCCATTCTGCCAGCAAGAACCATGCGTCACGTTGGAACAGAATATCGTGCAATTGTCGCCATAATAATTCTCCTTACAAACTAGTTCTCCGAGATGTGAACAAGTGCCGAACGTGACGTTTTGACAAAATTTGGTACAGTTTTCCCCATAGAAATTAACATGACAACCAATTTCTCCATCTTTTGAGCATGTACCATGTGTGAGATTTGGGCAGAAATTGGTACAATTTGAACCATAATAACTCTCATGACATTTCAGTTGTCCATCCTGTGAACAAGTCCCATGTGTCACGTTTTGACAAAATACGGTACAGTTGTGACCATAGAAATTCACATGACAGGTTAAGATTCCATCTGGTGAACAGGTTCCCGACGTGACGTTCGGACAAAATTTCGTACAGTTCTCCCCATAGTAATTTTCACGACAAACGAGTTCTCCCTTCTGTGAACAAGTGCCATGTGTGACGTTTATGCAATGTTTGGTACAGTTTGATCCGTAGTAGTTCTCATCACAATGACGTTCTCCATTCTTCCAGCAAGAACCATGCGTCACGTTGGAACAGAATATCGTGCAATTGTCGCCATAATAATTCTCCTTACAAACTAGTTCTCCGAGATGTGAACAAGTGCCGAACGTGACGTTTTGACAAAATTTGGTACAGTTTTCCCCATAGAAATTAACATGACAACCAATTTCTCCATCTTTTGAGCATGTACCATGTGTGAGATTTGGGCAGAAATTGGTACAATTTGAACCATAATAATTCTCATGACATTTCAGTTGTCCATCCTGTGAACAAGTCCCATGTGTCACGTTTTGACAAAATACGGTACAGTTGTGACCATAGAAATTCACATGACAGGTTAAGATTCCATCTGGTGAACAGGTTCCCGACGTGACGTTCGGACAAAATTTCGTACAGTTCTCCCCATAGTAATTTTCACGACAAACGAGTTCTCCCTTCTGTGAACAAGTGCCATGTGTGACGTTTATGCAATGTTTGGTACAGTTTGATCCGTAGTAGTTCTCATCACAATGACGTTCTCCATTCTGCCAGCAAGAACCATGCGTCACGTTGGAACAGAATATCGTGCAATTGTCGCCATAATAATTCTCCTTACAAACTAGTTCTCCGAGATGTGAACAAGTGCCGAACGTGACGTTTTGACAAAATTTGGTACAGTTTTCCCCATAGAAATTAACATGACAACCAATTTCTCCATCTTTTGAGCATGTACCATGTGTGAGATTTGGGCAGAAATTGGTACAATTTGTACCATAGTAATTCTCATGACATTTCAGTTGTCCATCCTGTGAACAAGTCCCATGTGTCACGTTTTGACAAAATACGGTACAGTTGTGACCATAGAAATTCACATGACAGGTTAAGATTCCATCTGGTGAACAAGTTCCCGACGTGACGTTCAGACAAAATTTCGTACAGTTCTCCCCATAGTAATTTTCACGACAAACGAGTTCTCCCTTCTGTGAACAAGTGCCATGTGTGACGTTTATACAATGTTTGGTACAGTTTGATCCGTAGTAGTTCTCATCACAATGACGTTCTCCATTCTGCCAGCAAGAACCATGCGTCACGTTGGAACAGAATATCGTGCAATTGTCGCCATAATAATTCTCCTTACAAACTAGTTCTCCGAGATGTGAACAAGTGCCGAACGTGACGTTTTGACAAAATTTGGTACAGTTTTCCCCATAGAAATTAACATGACAACCAATTTCTCCATCTTTTGAGCATGTACCATGTGTGAGATTTGGGCAGAAATTGGAACAATTTGTACCATAGTAATTCTCATGACATTTCAGTTGTCCATCCTGTGAACAAGTCCCATGTGTCACGTTTTGACAAAATACGGTACAGTTGTGACCATAGAAATTCACATGACAGGTTAAGATTCCATCTGGTGAACAGGTTCCCGACGTGACGTTCGGACAAAATTTCGTACAGTTCTCCCCATAGTAATTTTCACGACAAACGAGTTCTCCCTTCTGTGAACATGTGCCATGTGTGACGTTTATACAATGTTTGGTACAGTTTGATCCGTAGTAGTTCTCATCACAATGACGTTCTCCATTCTTCCAGCAAGAACCATGCGTCACGTTGGAACAGAATATCGTGCAATTGTCGCCATAATAATTCTCCTTACAAACTAGTTCTCCGAGATGTGAACAAGTGCCGAACGTGACGTTTTGACAAAATTTGGTACAGTTTTCCCCATAGAAATTAACATGACAACCAATTTCTCCATCTTTTGAGCATGTACCATGTGTGAGATTTGGGCAGAAATTGGTACAATTTGTACCATAGTAATTCTCATGACATTTCAGTTGTCCATCCTGTGAACAAGTCCCATGTGTCACGTTTTGACAAAATACGGTACAGTTGTGACCATAGAAATTCACATGACAGGTTAAGATTCCATCTGGTGAACAGGTTCCCGACGTGACGTTCGGACAAAATTTCGTACAGTTCTCCCCATAGTAATTTTCACGACAAACGAGTTCTCCCTTCTGTGAACAAGTGCCATGTGTGACGTTTATACAATGTTTGGTACAGTTTGATCCGTAGTAGTTCTCATCACAATGACGTTCTCCATTCTGCCAGCAAGAACCATGCGTCACGTTGGAACAGAATATCGTGCAATTGTCGCCATAATAATTCTCCTTACAAACTAGTTCTCCGAGATGTGAACAAGTGCCGAACGTGACGTTTTGACAAAATTTGGTACAGTTTTCCCCATAGAAATTAACATGACAACCAATTTCTCCATCTTTTGAGCATGTACCATGTGTGAGATTTGGGCAGAAATTGGTACAATTTGAACCATAATAACTCTCATGACATTTCAGTTGTCCATCCTGTGAACAAGTCCCATGTGTCACGTTTTGACAAAATACGGTACAGTTGTGACCATAGAAATTCACATGACAGGTTAAGATTCCATCTGGTGAACAGGTTCCCGACGTGACGTTCGGACAAAATTTCGTACAGTTCTCCCCATAGTAATTTTCACGACAAACGAGTTCTCCCTTCTGTGAACAAGTGCCATGTGTGACGTTTATACAATGTTTGGTACAGTTTGATCCGTAGTAGTTCTCATCACAATGACGTTCTCCATTCTGCCAGCAAGAACCATGCGTCACGTTGGAACAGAATATCGTGCAATTGTCGCCATAATAATTCTCCTTACAAACTAGTTCTCCGAGATGTGAACAAGTGCCGAACGTGACGTTTTGACAAAATTTGGTACAGTTTTCCCCATAGAAATTAACATGACAACCAATTTCTCCATCTTTTGAGCATGTACCATGTGTGAGATTTGGGCAGAAATTGGTACAATTTGAACCATAATAATTCTCATGACATTTCAGTTGTCCATCCTGTGAACAAGTCCCATGTGTCACGTTTTGACAAAATACGGTACAGTTGTGACCATAGAAATTCACATGACAGGTTAAGATTCCATCTGGTGAACAGGTTCCCGACGTGACGTTCGGACAAAATTTCGTACAGTTCTCCCCATAGTAATTTTCACGACAAACGAGTTCTCCCTTCTGTGAACAAGTGCCATGTGTGACGTTTATGCAATGTTTGGTACAGTTTGATCCGTAGTAGTTCTCATCACAATGACGTTCTCCATTCTGCCAGCAAGAACCATGCGTCACGTTGGAACAGAATATCGTGCAATTGTCGCCATAATAATTCTCCTTACAAACTAGTTCTCCGAGATGTGAACAAGTGCCGAACGTGACGTTTTGACAAAATTTGGTACAGTTTTCCCCATAGAAATTAACATGACAACCAATTTCTCCATCTTTTGAGCATGTACCATGTGTGAGATTTGGGCAGAAATTGGAACAATTTGTACCATAGTAATTCTCATGACATTTCAGTTGTCCATCCTGTGAACAAGTCCCATGTGTCACGTTTTGACAAAATACGGTACAGTTGTGACCATAGAAATTCACATGACAGGTTAAGATTCCATCTGGTGAACAAGTTCCCGACGTGACGTTCGGACAAAATTTCGTACAGTTCTCCCCATAGTAATTTTCACGACAAACGAGTTCTCCCTTCTGTGAACAAGTGCCATGTGTGACGTTTATGCAATGTTTGGTACAGTTTGATCCGTAGTAGTTCTCATCACAATGACGTTCTCCATTCTTCCAGCAAGAACCATGCGTCACGTTGGAACAGAATATCGTGCAATTGTCGCCATAATAATTCTCCTTACAAACTAGTTCTCCGAGATGTGAACAAGTGCCGAACGTGACGTTTTGACAAAATTTGGTACAGTTTTCCCCATAGAAATTAACATGACAACCAATTTCTCCATCTTTTGAGCATGTACCATGTGTGAGATTTGGGCAGAAATTGGTACAATTTGAACCATAATAACTCTCATGACATTTCAGTTGTCCATCCTGTGAACAAGTCCCATGTGTCACGTTTTGACAAAATACGGTACAGTTGTGACCATAGAAATTCACATGACAGGTTAAGATTCCATCTGGTGAACAGGTTCCCGACGTGACGTTCGGACAAAATTTCGTACAGTTCTCCCCATAGTAATTTTCACGACAAACGAGTTCTCCCTTCTGTGAACAAGTGCCATGTGTGACGTTTATACAATGTTTGGTACAGTTTGATCCGTAGTAGTTCTCATCACAATGACGTTCTCCATTCTGCCAGCAAGAACCATGCGTCACGTTGGAACAGAATATCGTGCAATTTTCGCCATAATAATTGTCTTTACAAATGAGATCTCCATGGGGCGAGCATGTTCCATGCGTTACGTTTGGACAATATTTCGTACAATTCTCTCCATAATAGTGGTGATGACATTGGATCTTTCCAAGAGAAGTACAGTACCCGTTTTTGATGTTTGGACAAAAGCGTGAACAGTTTGAGCCGTAATAATTTTGAGCACACACCATGGTGCCATTTTTAATGCATGTACCGGTGTTAGAATTTGCACAGTAAATAGTACATTGATTTCCATAGTAGTTTTCATTACAATAGATATTCCCACATGTATCGCAAAATCCGTTGACAGGAGGAACGCAATTATGGCTACAATATCGACCATACCAACTTGTATTGCATTTTACATTACCATTATCATCACAATATCCATTTTGCGAAACATGACACCAACGTGAACAGTTTGTTCCATAATAATCTTCATTACAAACTTTCTTTCCATTGTGGTCACACGTGTAAGTATTTTCATTGCAATCGAAGTAATATTTGAAACTGGCTTTCAATGTGCAGCTGGAAATATAGAAAATGAGAAATGGAACGCAAAGCTTATCTAACATACATATGTAAGTAGGAATGGTTTAAGGAAGCGTATATGTATTTTAAAGATCCATGTGGTGACCGTACGGTTACCGAAAGAAAAAAAAGGTGCGACCTGATCAAAACAGATTTGATTTACCTGGAGTGGCCAGCGACTGCCCCAGAGTTAATTGTTAATATACACAATGAAATACACTGACCGTAATATATATTAGAAATCTACCAATCAACCGTTTACGAATAAGAATAAAAATACAATGTATATCAATTATGTTCTAAAATCATTCAATTTGATCTGAAAATATTATTAACTCAATAATTATTTTCAGGACATTAGCCAACATTCCTTTTCGGTATTTGGATTGTCAGGCCACCAGAACTGTTGTTCCCAACAACAACACATGATTTGATTAACAGAAGCAATCCCGGCATTATGTTAAGGATACTCTAGGGGAACGGAAGCTGATGCTACTACTACGATAATTTTTTTCTGGATCTCAAATGTGAAATTTGGAACATTATATGCTTGCCTTTCAGAGATACAGCATTCTTCAAGCATGCCTTCAAACTCAACTTTGTAAAATTAAATGCCTTCAATTAATCAGATTTGAACATTGTCTTACTAAAATATTTTCTTGCAGAATTGTTCTCGGGTAGATAAGCCGTATCAACATTATAAAGCTTTTTTCTCTCTCTAGGAAATCCCTCAATTACATGTAATTGTGCAAGTTTAATTAGTATGTAATGACATTTAGGACTTACACCATGGTGGTAAATTAACTACATGTGCATGTAATACAATTGCGTCTATGTCCGAATAGATCAAGACTTGTATATGTGTAAAATGTAACGCATGTATAGTTGATTTTTTCATGCAATTGCTTTATCTCTATGACTTTAACCTAGGAAGTTTGAATAATGTATTCGTTTAAAAAACATTAAAATCTGTATAAAGTCTATTGCATTAATTCTCTCATTTTACTGTACGTCTGACCATAGCATGTTAAATATCAGAAGCGATTACCATTATTACACTATGTTCGAAGGAAGTTTAAATCTTTCAAAATAATAGACCAACACTAGCCCACTGATCAATGGATGGACGTAACACAACACTGACAAATCAGAAGTTTCAGAAAGAAATGGACTTGCATTCGACGTAATTTCATTTTCATTTAATTACCGGGGTAATTAGTGAAAATGATTATGGAGTGAAAATGATTGTGGAGTGTATTTTAAAATATCAACAAGAGGTGTTTGTGAAACACAAATGCCCCGGATCATGGCCAATTCCAAAGATGGCCAATGTCACAAGGACAAATATCTTGGTACCAGTAGAAAGATCTTGTCACAAGAAATACTCTGGTGCAATATGAAAGCACTAATATTTACCATTTAGAAGTTATGACCAATGTCATATTTTAAAAAGTAGATCAAACGTCAAGGTCACAGGGTCAAAGATTTTGGTACCCATGGAAAGGTCTTGTCACAAGGAATATGCATGTGAAATATCAAATATCTAGCACTTACTGTTCAAAAGTTATTGGCTAGGTTTAAGTTTTCAAAAAGTAGGTCAAACTCCAAGGTCAAGGTGGCAGGGTAAAAATTGTTGATACCCACCAAATTGTTTTGTCTCAAGGAATTCACATCTGAAAACTCTATCACTTACTGTTCAATAGTTATAAGGAAGTTTTTAAAAAGTAGGTCAAACTCCAAGGTCAAGCTCACTAGGTCAAACATATTGATACCCAGGAAACGTCTTCTCACAAGGAATACTCATGTGAAATATCAAAGCTTTAGCACTTACTGTTCAATAGTTATTAGCAAGATTAAAGTTTTCAAAAGGTAAGTCAAAGTCCAAGGTCAAGCTCACAGGGTCAAAGATATTGGTACCCATTGAAAGGTCTTGTCACAAGAAATACTCATGGGGAATATCAAAGCTCTAGCACTTACTGTTCAAAAGTTATTAGCAAGGTTAAAGTTTCAGACAGAATGAGAGAATTACAGAAAGACAGACAGGACAAAAACAATATGGCCCTGATCTTCGAACTCGGTGGCATAATAAATATTCAAGTACTAGTAATATCTTACCTTGATAGGGCTTGGGACTTTTTATATAACTTCGCGTTGTTTGTCATATATTGCGGACTCTTGAACTGGTACTGATGACGAAAAGGCGGCAAAGAATTGTTTTTGAGTTGACCCAAATTCGTATACATGCCAACTGTGAGAACATATGTATGGTCCTAAAACGTATATATAAACAATATTAAAGTACACCTATACTCGGCCTACGTCACAATCAAATGTAAATGCGGAACCACGCTTCCATTTTCCGATATCCATTTGATTTTCACATGGCATATGAGATATGGATATCAGTTTCAATTCCTTCCTGGATGTTCTTATCTTCTTATCAGTAAACTTTTAGATTGAGATTTTGTGTTTTAAAAAAAAAGGTGGGGGCTGGATGATTAAAGCTTTAGAAAAAAATCGGTTGGAGAACAAACAACATTTTAGCGGATGAAGTTGTGTCAATTACATATATGTACATTGTACATGTCCGTGGGGCATTCAGTATACATTGACTTTTCATGAATGTGAAAGTTTTACAATTATCCAAATGTGTAACATATGGGATTACGGGGGCATCAGAAAGTGGGGAAGACGGGTAAGAAAGGGGGTCGGGGTCGGACCAATTCAGATTTCCACCAGCATCATGATAGCATTTCTTTTATGAGGATCCGGGTTAGAATAGGTTTCAAATTATCATCAACAAATAGATGGTAAGCTTGTGTAAAAAGAAAAGTTCACATTTCGCTGCTCTAGTGACCACAGATATCGAAGTTGTGTTCGCTGCTACAATGTTACATTGACGCAAGCTTCAAATATCAGCTGCAAATAATTTGTTTTATTTCACCGATAGTCATGAATTTGTCATTTTTTCCTCATCCTCTCTCCTTTTTTTCAGAGTTATTGGAGCAGTAGCTATTAGTTCCTTATTGAGATTGCATCTACTTAGATCGGCGTAAGTGGTGTATAATTCATGTACATGTAAATTATTCCATGAGCAGTAGAGATTCATATAAACCTTTGTTTCAGTATATATGATATAACGCACATCACACGTATGCATTAATCATTTAAGCAAAACCATCAAAATTCAGTTTGCTACTTTTGTTTTACATTTACATTGTGCAAAGCCTTCTCTAGAATTTTTTTTTTCAAATAAACTGTAAAATTTAATTGTACACCATATGTATCTTATAATAGTTATAGTTTAGCTTAGTTCAAATTATTATCGAAGGTTGTAAATATGCTCAAACTTCGCATGTCTTACGAAATATGATAGTGTATAATTTTGCAAGATTTTTAGGAGGGTGTACTTGTTGTAGAGCTGATAGCTTATAAAATAATTCGTCAACATATAATTTTTTTACTCAAATTCTTATTCTAAGATAATAATCTTGAAATTAAAAACAATTCATTCAAGGCTTACTCCATAAAAAATGGGGAATGGACCAATGTTGACGTAAAATGGTATGTCAAACAGTATTTCTTTTAACATGTTTGGGCTCACAAAGTGTACATTATGAAAATATTTATTCCAATTTGATAGAATAAATGATTACATATCATTAAATAAAGAGTATATAGTCTATCTTGCTTATTATCACCCATTTGTTTGGAAAAAATGATAATTATTAAGAAAAATAAAGAAGGAGGAGTGCATTTTCATTAATGCTGATATATGTGGATGGGGTGCTTACTTTTGAGAAGCAATACCAAGGAAAATAACATGTTAACATATATATTTTTCCATGTCTATCTATTACTGGAAAATATATCTATCTTGTAAATGAATTTTTTTCATGATTGAGTCCATTAATGGCCGAGTATAGATCTACCTTAATTCAGAACGTGTATGGTTATCTTCCTGTTTTCCAGCTGACTGGGACGGCCTAGGTTTACGCACTCCGTAAACCCTTGTAAACTTGAAGTTTCCAAACTGGAACCTTGCGTAAACCATTTGTTTTCTTAAGTTTCCGCATAGTTTACGCACAGTTTCCGCGCAATGGAAACCATAGTTTTCATGCAGTGGTTGAACAATTAAAAGACATGTAGAATAATTATTGAAGAAATGGCAGGTCGTTCTTAATTCGAAAATATGACATGGTGTTGGATTGTCTTAGTGATATATACATGTGTAAAACTTATACGGTACCAATCGTGATGCACCAGATGTGCATTTCGACAAATAATGTCTCTTCAGTAATGCTCAAGTCTCAATATACCTGGCAAATTGCCAAAACGAAGCTAAAGTGACCAGGGTTAAAATGTAAATATGTTAAAAGAGTATTTTATAGAATTTAAATAGTTTCATTGTTATTGATATCTGTATTAATATAGGGAGGTGACCATTCTACATTGATCCAGTGCCTTTTTATGGGATTCGAAACTGTGACTGTGAGATGTATGAGAGTTTGACTTCTAGGCGGGCAATTCTACTTTCACTTTAAACGGTAAGTTGAAAAGAGCATGCTGCATCTTTGATGTAAAATATCTCGAAAAGGAATCAAGGACCCTAATGCAAATTTTGCCTTGTTGGAAAGGTTAGGAATTTTGCTGAAAGTTGATATCTGTCATTATACTGGGAATTTTTTTTTTTTTGAATAAGGTGGGGTTGAAAATGGGTATATTTTCCTCATTTTTGTTGCTTTTTTACTTCCAGGATGGCAGGTGCCTGAGTGTATCTCGACCCATTTCCAGGCTAGCATCAGATGTCATGATGGACCTTTAAAATCTTTCACATGTGTACTTTCAAGAAACATATACATTATTTTTGAAAATTGGTTGCCATGGTAATAAAATCTGAAAATTAAAACATGGGCTTCTGAAGGCGAATTTTCCTCCATTTCCTGGTAGTTTGTGACCTCAACCGAAATGTTTGAAATCCGAAATAACAATGCAGTTTTAGAACTATTATATGGAGAAACAGCGTGCCAAAAAAAGTGGAGTCAAATTCGTCCAAGAATAAGAGCTATGCATGAGGGAGATAATCCTTAATTTTGAAATGAATTTCTAAATTTTATAACAGCAATTAAATATACATCCGTATTTTCAAGCCAGCAACGAAGTACTTAGCTACTGGGCTGCAGAGACCCTCGGGGACTAACAATCCACCAGCAGAGGCTAGGCCTCGACCCAGGGGTCATCATGTAAAACTTTTACGGTACCAATTTTGATGCACCAGATGCGCATTTCGACAAATAATGTCTCTTCAGTGATGCTCAACCGAAATGTTTGAAATCCGAAATAACAATGAAGTTTTAGAGCTATTATAGGTTAAACAGCGTGCCAAAAAAGTGGAGTCAAATTCGTCCAAGGATAAGAGCTATGCATGAGGGAGATAATCCTTAATTTTGAAATGAATTTCTAAATTTTATAACAGCAATTAAATACATCCGTATTTTCAAGCCAGCAACGAAGTACTTAGCTACTGGGCTGTAGAGACCCTCGGGGACTAACAATCCATCAGCAGAGACCTCGACCCAGCGATCATAATGTAAAACTGATACAGTACCAATTGTGATGCACCAGATGCGCATTTCGACAAATAATGTCTCTTCAGTGTATTTACAAATACATGTACATGTATTTACAAAGACGAAGAGTAGATAAATAGATATAGATAGATAGATAGATAGATAGATAGATAGATAGATAGATAGATAGATAGATAGATCGATAGATAGATAAATGAACTCACGCCGGGATCATTCAACCTGTATGTTACTTCTGGTTGTCCTATGCCTGACACATTGAATGTGTACATGTTCTGTTGACAAGTACGGTTTTCAGTTGGTCTGTGGATAAAGTGTCAGGAATCAACAGGAAATAAGTACTTTACGAATACTTTAATCAAATATTCAAAACAAAACAATCGGATGACGATGTTTAATATGTATGAGAGTTAAGAAATGAAACTTATAATTCTTTATTTGATGCATGTATCAAACGAAAAATTGGTGGACGGAAAACTTCATCAATACGCGTAGCGCATTGATGAAAAAGTTTTCCGTCCAATGTTTTGCATCAAACATGCATCAAATAAAGAATCATAAATTTCATTTCTTATCATTTAATTATGTTTTTAAAATAGAAAAAACAAATAGTTGCTCTCATCAAAAAGCTTGAATTAACGTTTTTGAAATGGCGCGTAGGAATATCTATACATAACAATGAAAACAGGCTGTGCGTTCAGGTCAGTAAGAGTTACGATGATACGCCAAATCAAAGATGTAATGGTTAAAAACTGAATTAGATATAAAGAAAGAGAACAAGTGATGACTGGATGTATGGTGCATTGCATTCGAGGAGACGTTGAACACTGGTTGTGTCATAAGAACGGTGGATTGCGACTTGGCTCCAACACGGTTCATTTTCATTAATATCACGCAGATCAAAAGTCGCTGCTTGCTCCGTCATGTTATCGAACTCGTAAAGCAGACGATACATACCGGGAACTCGTGTTTACAAATCTATCTACTTCTACCAGTCAGTATCCTACGTCATCAAGTTGTATATTCTGTCATGTCATCACTAGGCCTATGTGTGTTGTTTTTTTTAAAATTAATTTGTATTTTATTCATATCTTTGGTTGTGTTTATATTTGGTAGCATCAAACGAACACATTTCGTTTATAATGCTCGTGTGGAAATTCCCGTTCTATATATAGCGCTCAAATTAGAACAGGGAAGACGCATTCCAGAGAAAAG
Organism: Ostrea edulis; assembly: GCF_947568905.1. Taxonomy (NCBI): domain Eukaryota; kingdom Metazoa; phylum Mollusca; class Bivalvia; order Ostreida; family Ostreidae; genus Ostrea; species Ostrea edulis. The sequence goes on from NC_079170.1 coordinate 28,797,808, forward strand.
TAGTCCCGCGTGCTTTGTGCAGATGAACTCCGGACGAAATTTTTTTTTACTAAGAAATCAAACGAATTTTTCATCTAATCAGCATCATTGTTAAGTCATCACTTTAAAAGTTATGAAATGATACGTAAATCGTGGAGGCAACGTAATTATTTACTTTTAATTAATTTAATTTTCAAAAAATTTGGGTAATAAAAATGTTTCTGTTTAACATATCAATTAAAATGCCCTTGAATGAAATTTATAGGACTCCTGACGTTAATGGTTAAAAATGCTTAATTTATCTTATGCAATTAATTTTCAGTGACAAATCATTAATTCTAATCCTCCCGCCTCCACTCATGGGACTAAAACAAGCTATTTACGGATATCCAGGCTAGAATGATGCATGGATTCACTGAGAAACACATATAGGTGATAAAACTAACAAGGCAAATGTCATAATTGTATATGTAAGGTGAGAATAACGAACAGTGATCAATTTCATGACTCCTATAAGCAATACAAAATATATAGTTGGGCAAACATCGACCCCTGGACTCACCCGAGGTGGGATCAGGTGCGTAGGAGGAATAAGCATCCAATGGCGACCGGTCACACCCACCGTGAGCCCTATATCTTGATAAAGTATAGTCAAAAAAGTGTGCCAAGAACGGCCTATGTATATTAAAACAAACGTACGTACCATCTATCCTTCTGTGTTTTGTAAACCAGAGGTGATAAAAGAATTAGATAGGTTACACGAGGAACATGTTTTGGTTCCAGCTGACAAAGCTTGTAACAATATTGTCTTTGTTTGTAAGGCTCATTATTACAGCTGTATTTTAAACGAAGTTGGCATTAATTCCACTTTTGGTAATCGTACTTATACTACAATTGCCCTTTCAAAAGATGAAATTCTTCAAAATTATACTTCAGTTTTAGACACATTTATTATCCCTGTCAATGGGTCGAATGAATATGAGTTACCGTACCTATAATGGATTCCTAAACTACATAAAACCCCTTACAAACAAAGATACATTGTTGGATCAAGTAACTGCTCTACCAAGCCCCTATCTTTGCTCCTCACGAAGATATTTACAGCTGTCAAGGAGAAACTTCAAACGAACTGTGCGACTACATGTGTCAGAAGTGGTGTTAATCAAATGTGGATTATAAAAAAATCTGAAGAACTGGTAGTAAACTTGAAATGGCAAAACTTTTCGCAAATCAATAACATCAAAAATATAACTTTTCAACACTATACACGACCGTTCCTTACGATAAATTAAAGACTAGACTTTTTAACATCATAGACAGTTGCTTCTTCAACAAAAATGGAAAAAGGAAAATTCATATCTAGTGATCAGTCATCCAAACACTTACTTTGTTAAACACCACTCCGATTCCACACACAAGTAGTCTGAAGTTGAAATAAAAAAAATATGCTAGAGTTCCTCATTGACAATATCGTTGTGGTCTTTGGTGATCAGGTCTTCCAATATTCTGTTGGAATCTCCATGGGCACGAATTGTGCTCCTTTGTTAGCTGACATGTTTCTATATTCATATGAAGCAGAATTTATTCCAAAACTTTTACGTGAGAAGAAAACTTCTCTTGCTGTGGTCTTCAATTCGACTTTTAGATATATCGACGATGTTTTGTCTATTAACAATAATAAATTTCATTCATATGTCGACTCCATATATCACTGTGAGCTTGAAATAAAAGACACCACAAAGTCGTCCACTTCTGCTTCATACATAGATATTTTATTGAAAGTAGACATTAACGGCAAACTTACAACTCAACTGTATGACAAACGGGATGATTTCATCTTCTCCATCGCTAACTTCCCATATTTATGTAGTAATATACCATTATCACCTGCATATGGTGTTTATATATCTCAACTGATTCGATACGTAAGAGTTTGTTCTGCATATAGTCAGTTTTTAAATCGAGGCAAGTTACTGACAAACAAGTTGATGATACAACGGTCTCAATTGAAGTCAGCATTTAGCAAATTCCATGGTCGTTATAACGATACAACCTATCATTGAGTCAAATGCTGTCTGACGTGTTTCATACCGATTGTTACGCCGTTCTTGGCACACTAATTTTGACTACAGATAACTCCGTTTACCTGATCAGGATATGGGGCTCACGGCGGGTGTGACTGGTCGCCAGGGGATGCTTACTCCTCCTAGGCACCTGATCCCACCTCTGGTGCGTCCAGGGGTCCGTGTTTGCCCAACTATATATATTTTGTATTGCTTATGAGATTGATCACTGTGCGTTATCTTCACCTTTCATATGTGTGATTCCATTTGCCATAATGCTATCTTTCCATTTGAAATATGGAGACAATGTGCTGTTCATCCTTAAGTATTTTTGCTGTGTCCTCAAATAAACGTCTTAGCATTCATGAAAAAGCTTGTAATCGTTTAAATACCTTACTTAACTTAAAACATGATGTCAATTTGATTAAAATGTATTTTTCATTCATTCCACCGGTGATGGAATATGGATGCATAGTTTGGAACATTTGTATTGAAAGTGAGTTTGAATTATTATAGTATCTTGAATTACTAGATATTTTCAGATATCTGCTGAAAGGGGGTGAATTCTTCAGGAAAGTACATTATATAAGGAGTTGAGATGGAATAAGTTTTCAGTAAGAAGGGAAGTTCATAGGTTAATTTCATTTTATGAAGTCGTCTATGGAATATCTTCAGAATATATCAGAATTATACAGTTCCTCCTCAATCTAAATGTTCACTGTGAAATTATAATAACCTGATATTTTCAGTTTCTCGGGTCATAACAAGTTCCTGTGTGAATAGTTTCTCACCTTCTATTATTAGAATATGGAATGACTTGCCATAAGAAGTTCGGAGTATTCCAACAGTCTCATTATTTGAAAAAAACAAAAAACAAAACTATCAAAATAATGTTTTAAAAGAACAATGAATACGTTATATATTTCTCGCAAACAGGGAAAATAGCGTTCATTGTCAAATAAGAAATAATGCAAGTGACTTGAATACTGAACTTTTTAATCATGCTGTAATTGAAAACTCATGTTCTCAAAATGTGGCTTTTGTATTGAAAAATTAACTCATTTTGTTGAATGTCCATATAATTTCTTGAATGTCCATATAATACCGATAAACTTGATATTCTTTTTCCATCTATTTCTAAATTGCAACTTAATATTCCAATCTCATTGAATTTATTTTTATATGGGATCTCTTCACAAAGTGATATTGTTAAGATATTTCCAGATGTGCATACTTACACACAAAAATCATCAAAATTCAATTAAATTCAAATGAATGTACAGTATAAAAGAAACATGTGCAAAATGATGGCCCCTTTTTTATCAATTATTCCATATATCCCAGTGAACTCAAAATAAAAGCCACCACAGTCTTCCACATCTGCTTCATATTTGGATATTTCATTGAACATATATGTTAACGGCAAACAAACAACTCAACTTGACAAACAGGATGACTTCAGCTTCTCCATCGTCAGTATCACGTATTTCTATAGCAATATACCATTATTACCTGCATATGATGTTTATATCTCTCAGTTGATTCGATACGCACGATCATTTTTAAATCGAGGAAGGTTACTGACAATGTTGATGTTACAAAGGTTTGAACAGTCTCGTTTAATATCAGCATTTCGCAAATTCTATGTCGTTATAACGATCTAATCTACAGATGCAACTTGTCATTGGGAAAAATGTTGTCTGATGTGTTTTATAGCAATTGTTAAGCCGTTCTTTACACACTGGTTTTGGATTACGGATTGTCCCGTTTACCTGATCAAGACATAGGACTCACGGCCGGGTCAACAGTCAATAGGGTATGTTTACTCCTCCTATGCACTTGATCCCACCTCTGGTATGTCCAGGTTTGTGTTTGACCTTCCCTTAATTTTGTATTTTTTATAGGAATCATGAGATCGATCACTGTTCGCTATCTTCACTCTTTTTCGTTTCTTTCATGCTTCAATAATTCCAATACTACTATGATATACATAATAAAATATATCAAACTACTTACGTTAATTTCATCATGAAATATTTGGGTCCTGAGAGTCTTGAACAACTGAATTGGGTCACCTTAATCCAAATTATCAAATCATTACCACCACCCTGAAAATTAAAAGATTTATATGTATATCGATTTTCATACGTTTGTCTAAATTGTTACATTCAATTATTATATTTAATGAACCGTTTACTGCAACTAAATGACTCGTGACTGGATTAGATAGAAACGCGTGTAGAATTACGCAATCTATGCGGGAAACATCCCAAGAACAGCATTGAAAAGTCATCTGCACGATAAGCTGGTATCGAATATGTACAGAGTAGATTTTGCTAAAACAAATAAGTTATGGATTTTATTTCAGAGAGAGAGAGAGAGAGAGAGAGAGAGAGAGAGAGAGAGAGAGAGAGAGAGAATTTTCATATTGCATGATTTGATATTTGCTCTCGGCAAGCCTCGTGAATGTAAAACTTGTTCGGTACCAATTCTGATGCACCAGATGCGCTATTCGACAAAAATGTCTCTTCAGTGATGTTCTAGCCGACATTTTGGAAATCCAAAATAACATTAAACTTGTAAGAACTAAAAGGAAAAACAGAGTGGAGATAATCCTTAATTTTGAAATGAATTTCTAAATTTTATCACAATTAAATATACATCCGTATTTTCAAACTAGTAACGAAGTACTTAGCTACTGGGTTGTAGAGACCCTCGGAGACTAACAGTCCACCAGCAGAGGCCTCGACCCAGGGGTTGTCATGTAAAACTTATGGAAATCCGAAATAACAATAAACTTGTGAGAACTGAAAGGAAAAACCAAGTACCAAAGACTGGAGTCAAATTCGTCTAAGGAACAGAGCTATGCATGAATGCTATGAATAAATCATCACTTGAACTCGATGGATAGAGCAAATATCAAATCACGGTTCTATAAATCTCATTCATTTTTTCTTTTACTTTAGTAGTAATAATCCCTAATATAACAAAACAGTTGATTAAAATCACCGACAGCCGTGTTTGTTGGTGTTCCTACGCGAGAGAAAATAGTGCGATAGATATTATACAGTTATTATGTGACTTTTTACTATAATAAAAGAATAAATGTACCCATCAACATCTCTGACTACACCCCCATTAGATAGATAAATAAACAAATAACAGTACTCACCCTAGTTTTCTGGCAGTATCCAATATTTTCTCTTGGATTACAATATCTATCACACTTCATTCCATGGTAATTTTTAGTACACTCTAGAATTCCTGAACTATTGCATATTCCATATCTTGTATTCCGACAATACACGTCGCAAAGCTTTCCATAAAACCCATGTTTACACTTTATAAAGCCACCAGCGGTGCAACGTGAGGTATTAGTTTCCAAGCAAAGTCTCGTGCAATTCTCTCCATAGTATGAGGGATTACATACTTTTTGCCCTTGAAAATCACAATAATATTCCGTTGAATTAGTGCAGTAACGTTCACAGTTTTTACCAAAATAATTTGGATCACATTGTAAATTACCGGTCTTGGAACAATTTCCACGTGGGAGACTTTTGCAGTGTGTCGTACAGTTTACTCCATAATAGTCGCTGTTACAGATTAGCTTGCCCTGAGAATCGCAGTGTCCATTAGTAACATTTACACAGTGTGTCGTACAGTTTACTCCATAATAGTCCCTGTTACATATTAGCTTGCCCTGAGAATCGCAGTGTCCATTAGTAACGTTTACACAGTGTGTCGTACAGTTTTTCCCATAATATTGGCTTCTACATTCAAGTAATCCATACTGATTACAATATCTTGTCGTTGTGTTTTTGCAGTACGTATTGCACCGAATTCCGTAGAAGTTTTCACGGCAAATAACACGATCACACTTACAATTTCCTTTTTGGGGGTCAATTATTGGGCACTTTCGAACACATCCCGATCCTATACAGGATTTGCAGTGTAAGTCTCCGTTCGAATCACAATACTCGTAAATTGGATTTGGTGTACAATTGTGGTAAACTTGTATTTCTATATTACATACCGGGGTCGTTATTAATCTATAAGTATAAAAGAAATATTTTCATTGTTGGCTTACCTGAGCTGAAAGCTCAGGTGAGCTAATTCTTATCACAATGCTGTCCGTTAAGTTGTCTGTCTAAACTTTTCACATTTTCATCTTCTTTTTCAGAACCCCTGGCCCAATTTCAATCAAATTTGGTACACATAACCCATGGGTGAAGGGGTCTCAAGTTTATGAAAGGGCCATATCTCCTTCAAAGGGGAGATAATCACGAAAATGCAAAACCAGGATGGGTATTTTAAAAATCTTCTCAAGAACCACTGGGCCAGAATTTTTTTAATTTTTTTTTTTTTTTACATTTACATGAAAGCTTCCTGCCATAGTGCAGATTGACGTTTGGTCAAACCATGGACCCCGGGGTTGGTTGGAACCACAATAAGGGATCAAAGTTTTACATGCGAATATGTAGTAAACTCTTTAAAAAATCTTCTCAAGAACCACTGGGCCAGAAAAGTTGGCATTTACATGAAGTAATGAAGAAATACTAAAGTTAACATTGGGGTCATTTGAAATCTTTTTCTTAATGTTGGCTATTGGGATATAAATTATTAAAATTAGAAATTGTAGGTGATATTTGTTGATATCTTCCCAGATATGGTGTAGATAAATATACAATATAATCAGTATTATCACAATTTTACAGTTTATTTAACTTACAATTATGTTGCATGTATTTTTCAAGCCTTATGAAATTTTATTGCAGTCTAATGACAGTTGTTTAAATCAATGTAATACTATCATTTTTAGGTCTATGAGTACAATGCTGTAATGGCCTGAAAAATCTTTTGTGAAACCGAGAAATGCTCATCTTCCATGGCCATGATTGTGTGAAAGGACGAAGAGAGGAATGATTCAAAAATATATGGCAGGACTGAGAATCCAACCCAGGACCCATTGTCGTGTACTCTACCCAATGACCAATCCATGCTGGTGGTCTATCTGCTACATTGATGTCATCTTATATATTTATTTATTCATTTATTTCATGTGGACATTTGACAGTAAAATAAACAAAAATGTTTGATATTCACCAAATAAAATTTGTTACAATACATGTTTAAGACATTAAGTACATGCATTGCATACAGTTATGTATATGTGATTGTATTTGTTAATATATAAAGTTTTAGATGCATTTTAATGTTGTTATTGATATTGACATGTATTACTTCCATTTCTAGAATGATTTTAACATCTTGATATTGAAAAGATGACAATATAAATAAATCTGAAATAGTTGTCAACAAAGTTGCCTGGTGGGTTAAAATTTGTAAAGAGGAGCATTAGTACATGTGTCGGATTAATGCGAGAAGCCTTCAGAATGAACTGTCATCAATGAGTTTTTTTGTAAAATGGGGGGGGGGGGGACTACAACATCAAAATTTGAATGTCGAAGTCATCATCCTTGGAGTTTGGTAATATATGCTGCAAAGACTTTTACCTAGCTGGTCCCATAGAAAGGTCAATTACATACAAATCGTGAATGGTAGAAAGATTCATAGATGCATTATCAATGAAGGTTTGATTCGTGTAGGATTATAGTTAATAGGAAATGGCACTCTGAATCTAGTAGGCATCACAATTGCTCTCTGAAACAAATTACACAAAATTGTATTCTTAGAATGAAATGCAAATCTTTAAAGAAATATTTATTTAGAGGCTCATTTCCCTATTGTGTAAGTTACAGTGTAACAAAATTCGCACCCGTACTCTGACATGAACATAATTTTTCGAGCCTAGAAACCAGCCTCGCTCATGATCATGCCGAGTAATAGCCTTGGTGGCAGTTGCCAGGAAACAACAGGTTAACTTATCGTCATCATAAAGTAAATAAATTTATAATTCTGCCTACATTTTTTCGCTTCCAATATCACAGTTATTTTATGAATTCGCCATGCAGAAGTTGCAGTTTAGGAATAGCTGCAGACGGTATTTAAAACTGTTTTATCCCCAAAATAAGTTACTTTTTATTTATTTGCAACCAAATTCCCGTTTAATAGTGATAATTAATGCAAAAATCTGTGTTTTAAACCATAAAACTATTTATTTTAAACGTTTCGTGGGGTTTTATAACTTACTAAAAATAGCATTTGATTTCAGAATTACATAATCTTACTACTTTAAACACACACTATACGACTTAAATCTGGAGAATGAACTTAAAAGTTATGTTCCCCAATTCAAAGATACCGTTCCAAAATACTATGTGGAACAAAAATTGAATATGAATATTCTGCTATTTAATGTTTTAATGACTAGCTGAAATTACCCCATTTATGCATGAAATTGATGTAGTTCGGGGGGTACTCATCTATTTTGCCACAAATCATGATATAACTAGTAAAATACTTTAGAAATATCATAAAAAAGGTCTGAAATTTGACAACACCTTCCATAATACTTTTTAATTTTTTTTTTACATGGTTCTATCGTAGACAGACTCTTGAAATGAAACAACAAAACGGTATATTTAAGGTTTCTGTTTTATAAATTGTCGAAATTTTTTTTTCTTTTTTGTTGTTGTTGTTATTGTTGTTTTTTTTTTTTTTTACAAAATAACCTGTCTATAAATTGTATGGATATCCTGTTGCGTTTATTTCTGTTATGATGTCATTGCAGTGGCGTATCCGGGGTTTACGAGTGGTGTGTGTGTGTGTGTAAAGGGGATGTGTGTGTGTAAAAGTCAAGTATTAGCCAAAATAGAGTGCCAATCTGGAATTTAACCGCACTATTTCTACTTTTTAAACTTGTGACGAAGGGGGGAGGCTAAATCCCCCCTACATTGCATAAGCAAGAAGCCAGGCGAAAGTGTAGGAACTGACTTTTGAAGTGGTGATTGTATGCATACGCAAGAAAATACTGATCACGTGACCGACTTCATGTTACAAGAAATTGAATGTCAATTTCATTAGTACTGTCATATAAGGAAGAGCATTGGCAAATGTAAATATATATATTTATCATGAATCAGTGGGATAAGATATTTTTTTAAAACGTGGATAAATTAGTGTTATGTGGTATGTCACATGTAGTTAAGCTTCCCGAAACATAAACAAATGTATAAAGAGATACCATAGATCGGAGAGAAATATTTATTCGTGGTTTATATGAATACAAGCTGTAACTGACGGTATTTTTTCAACTCCCCAGGATGCATCAATTAACACCTACCGGTCTAATTCCCAAGATCTGATCAAAAAAATTCAGGAAAATAAACAAGGAAATTGTTTGAGAGCATACCTACTATGAGCGTTTTGTATAAACCGCCACAGCTTCAGACGCAATCACCATATACTTGGACACTGGCGAACATAATCGGGTTACTTAGATGAGGTGAGGGACTACACGTTTCGTTTGTTTTAAAATATCATGAATGACTTAAAGTATTATAAGTGTAAGAAAGTAATAATTACGCAAATGTGCCACTCAAATGAAATGTTGATAATGAATATTTTATAAAATTGGCATAAATTGTTTTACAAATCTGACACCTGCGCAGTACATGTGTAAATGTACCTCTCTTCCATATTCCGAACTTGTGACCTTCGATCTCAATACACATCGGATAATTACTGTCAGGAAGACGATAATTCATGAATCGATTTTCTGCTGATTTGTATTGCTTCAAATAAAAAGTGAAGACAATGATCAGTGATCAATCTCATAATGTCTATTAGGAATACAAAATAGAGAGTTTGGCAAACACAGACCACTGGGCACTCTGATTCAATGAGGTAATGTATATGTATATTCAATCCTAAATATCTTATTATATTTGTTATATTCAATTTAGTTACCGTCAGTTACAGCTTGTATTGCTTTAAGGTAGATTGAGGTGGTAATGGGGGACACTTAAAGGGGCATAAAAACTTAACTTACTTGCTTTCCCTCAGTGGTACAGAGTATGTAGTAACGTTTAATGTCGAGCTATCAGATTTAACGACATCGATTACCAGTGGTTTTTGAGGAACAAACTTCTTAATGGAAACTGACTTTATTCTGGTAAAATAGTATAGCTTCATCCCAAGTTTTACAGAAACACCATGCTGGAATGGGATAAGAATTGTGATAAAAATTCTCAAGTACATATGATGCAAATATTTTAGTATTTGTAATGTACACGTAAAACAGTATACCAAACATTAAGCTCTCTGGCAAAAAAAAATTGAGATTATGAATATATCGTCAGCTAGAATTTTAATTACTGTGTAAAACATACCGAACTTTGAATAGATCCATAGACTGTGTCCTCCTTGATTTGTTTACCATCGATAACCCGAGAGCCATCTTGATTTCCCCAGTATATAGACTTAGTTAGTATTGGTGATCCACTATTTCTGCAATGTTGACATCACGAGTTTCAGTAATTGTGACACTATCCCCCCCTCCCACCCCCCTCAATAAAGAATCAGATCAGTTTTTATTGATAGTATAATAAGCAATGAAAAGTATAAACTACTGATTATCTTTACACTAGCTGTGTCTTATACAATAAAAAAGTCGTCATTACATTGTGGGTGCTACATTCAAATATGTGTATGTGCTTTAATTTAATTGAAATATTATTCTAAATATGATATACTTGTTAACAGTTGGAGCTGAACGTCCTCCTACATTGTACGTTGCGACATTTTCTATCTTACAAAATCAGTAGTTGTTTGTCAAACACTCAAACGGATAGTGTGTCCCCCATTTATTTTCCCAGCTCTCTTTCTCTCTCTCTCTCTCTCTCTCAATGGCAAGAAATGAAATATACAGCTTTCGTGATGTTCATCTGTTACAGTCTAAACATTTGACGTCACAGTGCGACGGGCAGATGCTAGCTCAGCGCTAATTGAAAAGATCTAGAAGCTCATCGCCGCGCACGGGTGGGGACATTTTTTCGGGTGTTGCTAAAACGCGGAACGGAAAATGGAACAGAATTTAATAATTAGAATGATTGGTGTAGCTAAGGCGACATCAGTAAAATCTCGTGTTTGTCGGATCCGAGCGCTCGTATGTAAAAAGAACGTAAGAAATAATATTAGTCTAAATTTTACTGCTTCCGGAATTTTTTTGGTCCATTTTCCGCTCCATTTTTTATTCTAGTTTTTTAAACAAAGTCATGACTGCGCTTAGAATCAATGGTACAGTGTATTTCAATTTCAACTGTGTCAGCAAAAACCTGAACAGCATCGAATATTTTTTTTAAAATACGCGGAGATACTCGAGTCGAGGACAACTATGCGGTATTGTAAAAATAACCGAAAAGAATGGGAGTGTAGTTCTCCCAAACACAGCCATGATCTTTAGTGTTGGACAGTTGGTAAGACAGTTTTTAACAAAAACAAATTGGTCTTTGCCCAGTTCCAGATCATTGCCAGTTCCGAATCACATTGTAATTATTTTTTAAAACTACTAATTATTGAAATGATTTCTACTAAGAAAGGTAAATCACGTTTGAAATGATTACTGAGGGATACAAAACTGATGTAATTTTTATCCAACCCAGGTTTATTACTTGTCACACTTCTATGATACACAATAGGCGTTTTCGACTGGTCGTTTTTCTGAAGTAACAGAAAATTGTTTAGATAAATTTTCATTCGACTGGTATTTCGTGATGAGTAACAAAAATCCGTAGAGTACAAATCTCATCGAAGAAAAAGGCGCGATGAGTAGGATCATGTGATCGAAAAAAAATGGCGGAGGGAGACGAGCACAAGTCGTAAGTATTTTTCACTTGGCTTTATGTCATGCTATTTTAAAGGTATTTCATAATAAAATAGATGTATTTGAAATAAGAATAGATAAGGATTTTTTTCCCCTGAGCTTATGACGTCAAACAGACGCTCAGAACTTTTACTATGGACTTGCTTTGAGTGAGTCCGAAATTCCTCCAACAGTAACGGGCTGTTTCGTCACGTGCATATGATATATATTATATGACTTCGACATGTTGGTCATTTTCTCGCGTGGGAAAAATCGCGTTGTGGGGAAAAGTCTGTAGCTAAAGTATAACCACGTTTCTTGCACTAAACATTAATGCATTTAATTGATACATCTTTCAGCAATAGCATCCATAAATATTTTTCTATTAATTGTATTATTGTACCCAAGATGTCTCACCAAAGAAACACCATCTGCTGAACCAATTTCGGATCAGTCATGTCACACGCGTCATATTGAACTTAGTTTTAAACTATTAGTAATATTTCAGTTCATATCAAAGGAACTCTTGGATTTATAGAAGTAGTGTCAGATATATAAAAAGCACACATTTTTTTTTTAATAAAATCAACAAACATTTTTTTAAATTAGAAAATTGAGACTGTCAATATACTACGCATTATTGCGTCTTGATTTACTTCTTGAAATTAATATATAAAATATATACTGTAGTTTATGCAACTTTAGTATATTTGATTTTATAACTTTATTTTTGTTTTCATTCCAAGTTTTCCACCCTTGCCAAAACCACAAGAAAATGGTGTAAAATTTTATTCCGTGTAGATATAATGCTATATAATGAACAACCTAAGAGAAAGATAACTATGAATGCTAATTAAGAGAATTTGAATGCCGCAATTTTGGCTATGTGTAAGTGTGAAACTTTGAATATTGTTCAGAAATGTAAAGATTAATTTTAACTAGTGTCTGATTTAGTTTTATTTCTACAAAAACTAGGTATATCTTAAGCGGAATAAACATACAGACATACTGATTTAAAGTATGAAAACGATTTCATGTCGGATCGGATCAGTCAATGTTCTAATCGGCCTGCTGTCGTTTCAAACATCTCTGTGATTCGGAATTTCAAACATCTCCGTGATTCGGAACTGGCGGTGTGATTCAGAACAGACCTATGAACTTGGGTATGGAAAATGCAAAGACTGGTGACATTCACAATAATTTTCATTTGAGAAACTTCTGATCTTCTCACAAGAAGATTGAAACCTAAATTATCTTCATGGCACCGCCAGCAATCGTTAATGAAAATGTGATCCGGAACTGCCATGGGCAAACGACAGTATAAAATGTATTTCGTCTTGAAATAGCAATTACACATGTATGTACATATACAAATACAATTTTAAATGTATTCACTGAATTTTGTTATTCATTTCTTCATCAAATAATGAACTTCTATACACAATGCTTTGAACACATAAACTAAGCAATGTATCATCACATTTGGGGTATAAACAAAATGTCTTACAGAAACAACGCCTGTATATTTTACTAAATTATCAATATGTGTATTCAAAGGGGCATTAGCTGTCATTTTGTCACCAAAATTTAATTCAATGAAAATTGCTCAATATTATATATTTCAGCAATAACAGCACGATTTGATTATTTCAAACATTTTTTATCCTCAAAGCAGGCACATCAATTATGTAATTTTGGTGATTAAATAATTATAGTCTTGCAAGGCAATTACTCTTCTATATATATATTTCTTTACACCAAAAGCGGTTATCTAACATAGTCTTATTAGTGTTTCTCTTGTTTTTGTACAAAATAAATGTTTTTATTAGTTATCAATATACATGTATATGCCTATGCCATTGAAAATTTTTTAGTAAAAAAGATTACCATCACTTTCACAGCTCATGTCCCCTTTGAAAGAATAGAATATTGATTATTTTACATGTTTACGTGATCTTGAATGTGCATTTCATTGTTTTACAATACAAAAGTTGAAGATAGCAACAACAACAAAAAACATAATCGCTTGCTTTGTTCTTTTACCATACCGCCTGAAAATTAAAAATTATGTTGAAAATAAATTATAATATTATAAATAGTAAATCGCTCACTCGCCCCAATGTTTTTTTTGTTGTTGTTTTTTTTTTGTGTTTTTTTTTTTTTTTTTTTTTTTTGGTCATTTGTCCGAAGAATAGGAAATGTTATTGGTGTCGCCTAAGATAACACCAAAAATCGGAAGAAAATACTTTATTATGATTAAAATCAAAATTTTGGGAAATTGTCTACAAGCGGTAAAACAGTTTTAACTTAAATTTCTGCATCATAAATTGATTAAGCGAAGTTAAACGTCTGTATAAGAATTTACAAAGCGTTTTATAAAAAATTTAAGATGATATGTTAGCGGGCAGCGACACCTATGGGTCGAGAATGGAAAGAACACACATACTTTATACACCCCCCCCCCCCCCCCCGTGACAAAACGTCATTAACGGTCATTTATATACATGTAAATTTACACATAATACAGTGTATGTTTGTACCTACAACAGGGAGTGTGGTATGTATATATAATACAGTGTATGTGTGTACCTACAACAGGGAGTGTAGTATGTATATATAATACAGCGTATGTGTGTACCTACAACAGGGAGTGTGGTATGTGTATATAATACAGCGTATGTGTGTACCTACAACAGGGAGTGTGGTATGTATATATAATACAGTGTATGTGTGTACCTACAACAGGGAGTGTAGTATGTATATATAATACAGCGTATGTGTGTACCTACAACAGGGAGTGTAGTATGTATATATAATACAGTGTATGTGTGTACCTACAACAGGGAGTGTGGTATGTATATATAATACAGTGTATGTGTGTACCTACAACAGGGAGTGTGGTATGTATAATACAGTGTATGTGTGTACCTACAACAGGGAGTGTGGTATGTATATATAATACAGCGTATGTGTGTACCTACAACAGGGAGTGTGGTATGTGTATATAATACAGCGTATGTGTGTACCTACAACAGGGAGTGTAGTATGTATACATAATACAGTGTATGTGTGTACCTACAACAGGGAGTGTGGTATGTATAATACAGTGTATGTGTGTACCTACAACAGGGAGTGTGGTATGTATATATAATACAGTGTATGTGTGTACCTACAACAGGGAGTGTGGTATGTGTATATAATACAGTGTATGTGTGTACCTACAACAGGGAGTGTGGTATGTATATATAATACAGTGTATGTGTGTACCTACAACAGGGAGTGTGGTATGTATAATACAGTGTATGTGTGTACCTACAACAGGGAGTGTGGTATGTATATATAATACAGCGTATGTGTGTACCTACAACAGGGAGTGTAGTATGTATATATAATACAGTGTATGTGTGTACCTACAACAGGGAGTGTAGTATGTATATATAATACAGTGTATGTGTGTACCTACAACAGGGAGTGTGGTATGTGTATATAATACAGTGTATGTGTGTACCTACAACAGGTAGTGTGGTATGTATATATAATACAGTGTATGTGTGTACCTACAACAGGGAGTGTAGTATGTATATATAATACAGTGTATGTGTGTACCTACAACAGGTAGTGTGGTATGTATATATAATACAGTGTATGTGTGTACCTACAACAGGGAGTGTAGTATGTATACATAATACAGTGTATGTGTGTACCTACAACAGGGAGTGTGGTATGTATAATACAGTGTATGTGTGTACCTACAACAGGGAGTGTAGTATGTATATATAATACAGTGTATGTGTGTACCTACAACAGGGAGTGTAGTATGTATATATAATACAGTGTATGTGAGTACCTACAACAGGGAGTGTGGTATGTATATATAATACAGTGTATGTGTGTACCTACAACAGGTAGTGTGGTATGTATAATACAGTGTATGTGTGTACCTACAACAGGGAGTGTAGTATGTATATATAATACAGCGTATGTGTGTACCTACAACAGGGAGTGTGGTATGTATATATAATACAGTGTATGTGAGTACCTACAACAGGGAGTGTGGTATGTATATATAATACAGTGTATGTGTGTACCTACAACAGGGAGTGTGGTATGTATATAACAACGACAATTCATGATCTTATTAAGTCAGCAAGCTATACATCTTGTGTTTGATATACTATTTTTTAAGTAACAGAAACTTTGTGACCGCAGCACTCCAATCCTAAATAGGGAGAACGTCTAGCAGTTTGTTTCTAAACTAATACTTGAATCTTAATATTTAGATAAAATGAGATGACCTTCAAATTTTAATTCCATTCAAGCATAAATTATCTATTAGTCATACTATGGATCGTATACTTCACCAGCTTAGTTTTCATTGGTTCTGTTTCCATCTTTCTTTCGCTGTAGCTCTTCAGGTTCAACACTAATCAGCAGGATGTCGATAAATATACAAACTTTCATACAATTTCATCCCAAATGACGCAAACCTTTTATACACACCGGACTCGTTCGCTTTAAAATTTGATGTGATTCATAAATACATACATGTATTATACCAGATGTAGAACTAGATTACGAATAAAAGCAAGTTCGATTTAAGAAGGTTATGTTTGGGGGGAAACTTTGAAAAAATTATTTCTCATCTTTTACAATGTTGTTTTCGGGGGGGGGGGGGGGGGGGGGGATGTTATTCATTGAATATGAAATTTGAAAATTTAAGTCTTTTTCAGTACGATTTATATTTACATTTTTTCTTTTTTTTTTATTAATGTTTTTCATGGTAATGTATTTTAAAATACATATCCATTAGTATTAAGTGTATGAAACGGTGGAGTTTGTGGATTACTTCCCATTCTCTCTGTAATTTTTGCTCCCCTTGCTCATGATAAACTTTTCATTTTGCAAAATGTTGACCTCCTCATAGCATTATTGCACACAATATTTTCCGTTCCGTCTTCCGTTTCGTTTTTCGTTCCGCGTTTTAGTAACACCCTTTTTTTCCAGCACGGGATCCCTTGAAAGCTTAGGATTAAAATGCCAATTTCTATGTTGATTTTCAATTCACTTAGTTTTACTCTTATTGTATTAATGCATTATAATGTTAAACATTTATGAGATCTATTAGGGATTAGAACCAAGGGGAACACAACTATTAGTTCAATTTGATAAGCCATCTAGCTGATCATAAAACAATGAGCGGGTAATAGGTCCGCGAAAACTGCAGTTCCCGATTTTAATCAACTTTTAGCTTCCATATCAGGCGCAAAATATGTATGCAAGATCAACTTTTAAAACTGACCCGTATATATGCATTAATAAAAGAATTGGCTCCATGACCATAACCTGACCTAGGGTATGTTAAATTTAACTAGAGGAGCTATTTGCTAATTCTAAAGTTTAATATACAGCACAACCTGCCGCAAGACATTTGGCCTACTGCCTGGATTGAATAGTGACCTTGACCTAATATCTGAATAGACCAGTATGTGAGTCAGCTGGCTGCTCTGTAATCCCTCATAGGGAGCTGGATTAACAAGAGTGATACAAGTTTAATATTTATTAATTGTAGTCAGAAACAGGATGCAAATTTACATATATGGTGGAAAGGGTCGCATGCAAATTTTTTGTGGGAAACTGGGGAGGCGACCAGTGTGCCAGTTTGACTACCAAAGTAGGGGCAACACAGGGGACCCTATGTGGACATAGGTGCCCTAACCTGAACGGGTGACCACGTTCTAAGGGGGTAGAGATGTCTGCGCATCTCACCTGTCTCCTGCGTGTTACCTGGTTTAATTAGCAATGTGTTCTATCTAAAGTTTTCAGCAGAATGAATTGTCTATACGGCGAGATAGTTCGATCCAGGTTTATTTTAGTCTAGTCAAACTAGCAAATCACCCCAAAATAATTGCAACAGAAACAAACTCGACGGAATTTAATAAACACAAGCGTGATTAACAACATACAAAAAATCGGACAAAATCGGACAATGGGAAATATTTAAAATTTAGACTTAAATGTTTTAGTAAATCATCGATATTTTTTGGTGTTTACGGCACGCCGTACACGTAAAGGGGAGTCAGTCATCGGAATAAAGTTATACACGACGATCTAAAGTGCATGTAATAAAAAACGCGATTAAACAGCTTAACAGTTGTATTAAGGTGGGTCCTTAGTCCTGGATTTTGGGGGTTTAGGTAGTATTTTTTGTTTGGAATCAATAGATTAACATTCAGAGTAATGAGAAAGAGCAAATTAGTTAAGGATTTCCAGATTTATTTTCATTACAGACACTACTGAAGTAATGTACCCTATGTAGATTTTTATGAAATTCATTGGAAACAGTTATTTGTTGTTATTTTAAAATAAAAACAACAACAAAAATTTTAAATTGCATTTATTTATCAGGAAACATGTCAAGAACTAAAACACATGTCATTTTCACTATGTTCATCAAGTTTTAGTATAATAAGTGCAAAATTATTGAATTAGCCTTACTCTCCAAAATGTTAAAAAATAAACAAATATGGACACAATTACCTTATAGCATGGTTTACATATCATTTTTTCTTGTTATATTAGTAGATGTACATCTGTTATAGTTATTTATGAAAACAAATCCATACCTTTCCTTAATAATTTCAAATCTATAGCTTCCAGAGTATGTATACCCCCATAAAAACCCTAAGTCTGGCACCATACAACTGAGCTATTCAAAACCACTCATGGATTAAAATTTTATGTAATTTCATGAAAAGACACAGATAATAATTCCTTATCACCTTGGTAAAATGTTTGTGAAAAATATAGGAAATCTATTGCATAATGGACTTGATAAATAATTTAATGAAAACAGAGTTATTGTCCTTGGATTCAATATTTTGAAACGCATAATTGACTATTCAAATATAACTAAGACTTTTGAAATATTTTATGGCTAACAAGATTTTTTACAATAAATATTGAAAAAGACTCCAACAAAATTTATGTTCCAGTCATTAAATTATTGACTTTGCACAATCTTATGACGTCACAGGAGTGTGGAACTACGTTAAAAAGGTGATTTTAAGACCTTCTATATACATACAATATTGCTCAGCATCTCATATTCTTTGCCGACTTCCATTCCCGGGGAACTTTCGCGAATAAAGCTTCAAAATATTTTGTTTGGCCCTCTACTGAATTAATTTTAATTATAAAACACAATATTTACTTTAGAAGTTATGAATAATCAATTATAAATGAAATCCTAAAGAATTAGTGTCAATTTACAAGGGGGGATTACGGTTATTAAAAAAGAAAGTATGGAAAGCCATTCGGGTTAAAAATTTCATTTATTTTGTATCTTCATCATTTGAGCAAGCATTTTGTATTAAAAACTTTTATAAAACTAAGTAAGTAAAGTATTTTTGCTTTTCTTTTCAAATTCAGGTTTGGGCAGTCATTCATGGGTAATAATAATGATAATAAAACATTGATAATATAAATAATAAAAATCAATGTAAGTAAACACTTGCGCATAATATCATGATTTGATGTAAAATCGAGTAGTTACTCTTTCTAATTAGTTTTGGGCTCACGACCTGCGGGACCACATCTCCTAGCAGTATGCGAACAGCGCTCTTGACCGCCCGGCCATCTATTCAAGACAAAACTTGTTTTCGATGACGATGGAATTTTCGCCACGCTGGCACACGATCATTGAGAATGGAAATGGGATACAGTTATTTATCGTAAATTTTGGAGGATCATACAAAATGCACATTGTGTTTGAAATGTCTATATATAAAGCACAGAAATAGCAACGAACTCTGAAATAAACATAACTGCCCTAAGGGACGAAATCAATGTCGGATGAAAATTTAAATTCAATTAGTTAGGGGGAGGGGAATAAAAATTCCCGTAAGTTTCTGTCATCCGACATCAATTACACTTTAGTGGAAAAAGGAAAAAGACAAGCGACTGTTGAATACCACATAATATTTAAAACATATTAATGAACATTTAATAGATTTAATGTACACTTTCAATTGTGAATAAACAGTAGAAAAGGTATACAGAGGTATACAGAGTGTTATTTATAATCGTACATTTCTTTTCTTGTTATTCGATTAGTTTCAACATTTGTCATATTAAGTTTTAAAGGGGGGGGTGTTCTTGGTGAAAACTATGTGAACTTAGTTTTTTGTGAGACATTGAATTTTTGATCTTGCCCCTAAGTGAAGAATATCGTTAAAACTAGACGTCTTTTAAGGAAACGAAGTTTGTCAATCCTTGCCCTTTCTACATGCATTCACAGGATGCGACACAACTTCAAGAATGTTCGGCATCGGAACAGGTCCTGTATGGTCAAAATATAGACAAATCGCGAAAAAATTCTGTATATGATTAGTTTTTAAATGGAGGCCGGCTACTGACAAACAAATTGATGGTGAAGGGGTTTCAACTGTTTCGTTTAAAGTCAGCATTTCGCATATGGTCGTTATAACAATCTACTTTGCCAATACAACCTACCATTGGGTCAAATCTGTCTGACTTGTTTCATATAGATTGTTAGGCGGCCGTTTTTGGCACAATGATATTGAATAAGGGTAACTCCGTTTGCCTTATTAAGATACAGAGCTCACGGCGGGTGTAACCGGTAAACAGGGGATGCTTACTCCTTATAGCCCATAGGCACCTGATCCCACTTCTGGTATATCCAGGGGTCCGTGTTTGCCCATCTCTCTATTTTGTATTGCTTATAGGAGTTACGAGATGGATCACCGTTCGTTATCTTCACCTTCCTATATGAGGATTTCATAGAGAAAAGGATATATTCTGGTGTCGATGTCATATCGACTTTGTACAATGGAATACCATAGAGACACTTATAGGAGATTTGCTTTGTGAAGAATTGTCTAACACAATCTCATTTTTATAAGTTCAGTCATTGCCACTAACTACTAACTACAGCTGCAGAAAACGAGCAATGCAAGAATTTTTTAAGTCATAGAGTGGACTAAAGAAATGATTAATTTGGATCCTTCGAATTGGGGCTTATCACTGCTTTCAGCAATTCTTGTATCCGTTAAAACTAAATTACAAGTCGCGCCAGATAAACTTTTGAACGTTTTCACTGTAAATGCAAGGCCAATTGTAACACTAGCCGTTGTACTTGTAAAAACTTGGACTGAACTGTACTGCAATTACTCAAATGATCACTTATATAATTATCAGGCACGTAGCAATAATGGCTCTACACCTTTTATCATTACATGCAAAGTTGATAAATTTTTACGTACAGAGGTCGATTTTTAAACAGATTGGTTGCCCTCCCTCTTTTTTTTTTTTTTAAATAGCATTGTCGTGAACTGTACACAGTGGAAGTGTAAAATTGAATTGAGAGAACAACCTTAGCCCCCCCCCCCCCCCCCCCCCCACCACCACCACCACCACCACATACACCATCAAGGATTTTTATAACTTTGGATTAAAATTTACTTGTCAATTTTCAGGCAATATTGTCAAATTATCTTCACACCACCCCCCCCCTTTTTTTTACGATGCTACGTGCCTGATTCATTTTGCTTTTAATTCTATGTGTCCATTGTTTTTAAAACAGATTGCTCCTGAAATTCTCGGTATTAATTGCACAATAATTTGGATAGAACTAAACATCAAATACGGCAATAACCCCAACCCCCCTCTTTCCCAAACTCTAGAACTTGACAAAGTGCACGTATTAAAGATTTCTTTATAAAATCGAAGAAACTGAACAATGTTTCGTCATAGATGTAGTACAAACTGTTAAAACTCAGCTTAATAAAGAATTTGGTAACGTAAGCTTTACTATACACTGTTTGTTTTAAAATACTACATGTATTTATATGAAACATAGGACCGGAATGGTAAGCGCGCCTTCAACTTCCGATGTAAGGGGAGTAACTGCAAAAATGTAGGTCATCTTTTACAGATCATTTTTGAAAGGGCACTTGTTTTGTGTTAACAGTTTATTTTAATGTATAAATCTTCATGTGGTAACTCATATATGCCTAATGGACAGGAAAAAGTATTTTCTTCCAAAATCCAGTTTTTAACGATTTTTGTTGGAAAATGAAGATTTCAGCCCAAAATTCGGCAAGGGAAAATAAATTTTGGTGCAGAAAAGTTTAGTTGTGCATTTGGACATTTTATTCTTAAATTTATAAGATCAATGTCATCTCTTCTATAAAACAGTAATTTCCTATCATTTCTATTTTTTCACTATTTTTGTTTTAGAAAAAGGTAGGCTTTCCTACCTAAAATGGTATTTTTCATATATATTGCCAATAATCTATATATCTTACTTGTTGAGCAGTTTTTAAAATAAATCCTAACATAAATTTTTTATTGGTAAACTCAAATGTATGACAAAATGTGGGCTTTCTTCTTAAAATTTCAATCTTTAACAATTATATTAAAAAAAGCAAGAATTTACCCAAAAATTACAGTCAAGGAAAGAATATATTCTGCTGTAAAAAAAATTAATCGAACATTTCCAGGTTGAAATTTGAGATATGAAATTTATTTTTACTGTATGTTACATAAAATGGACATTTTCTTCAATTTCCAGTTTTTAGCGATTTTCATGAAAAAACACATCCTTTTACCCCAAAATTCCAATTTTCCCATGGAAATACAAAAGCCGATTTTTAATATGTTGTTTGCATGTGTTTTCTTGTATGAATAATCAAAATTTCATTTCTGTTGCAATTAGTTTGAGGTTTTGCTCATTTTTGAGCTAGATTGACTAGACTATTTCGTAAACGGTACGAACTGTGAACTATTTGATATGCATCAACTAATCTTGATTAAAGCATGTTTGTACTGTTAACTTTTCAAGAATACGGTGTATTTGTATGACGTAGCCG
Source organism: Ostrea edulis (assembly GCF_947568905.1). NCBI lineage: Eukaryota > Metazoa > Mollusca > Bivalvia > Ostreida > Ostreidae > Ostrea > Ostrea edulis. The sequence goes on from NC_079170.1 coordinate 28,820,502, forward strand.
TTTATTTTCAAGGGATTCCTCGCTGAAAAAGTGTTCCCACGCGAGTAGGTTAAGGATTCCCTTATAGAATATCACAGTGCACTTTATGCCTTTACTTCTCTGAACTACCAATAAATGACGTCATAATGGAAAATGACGTCAAGTCACTGCAAACTTGCTGTTATGACGGGGAGAGTGTCAAAAACTCTAGACCTTATTTCGAACTGCCTACAAGAGGTCAGAACGCTATTGCAAAATTCACGTGTCTGAATTGTATTTTTAAATATCTTATATGTCCGAATATTTTAAAATAGTTTGTTTAATTACCCTTGATTGAAATTCAGCGTGTTTACACTACTTTCGAAAAATATACTTTTGAAATGTACTCTGTTTTATACCAGTGATAAGAGGTAGAATTTATGATGTGTTTATAAAAGAGTCTAGCGCACTGTGCACGGCAGTGAAATGTTAATTTTGTAATTTAAAGCCTCTAAATTTTGCAGTCACAAATTTAACTTTCAAATGACACATTTTACTTTAGGAACACTTGAAATATGAAATATTATAAACTTACATGTAGATTTATTTTGAAAACTTCGTAAACAATAACACACCTCTTGATCTTTGTTTACAAAACAAATAAACTCACTATAATGAGCTTCTTTCATAATGTATAACCTTAAATGTTTTGTGAAACCTTTTAAACACATTAAAGAGTAATTAAGTTTTATAAGTATTGAATTTTTAGTCATTAAAAGGTTGTTTTTTTTTTTTTTTTCTGAACCAAGCTGCTTGTATAATGATAGTTTTGCTCAAGCTTGTTTATTGTTAGGAACTCAGGTGAGCGATGTGACCCATGGGCCTCTTGTTAATATTAGAGATCATTCGTCAGATATGCTTTAAAATGCAACATCATAAGAGCTGTTGCAATACACTTTGAAAATAATAGAGAATCCATTTCTACACTCTGGAATAAGCGAGTTGAATGAGAATTTCTGAAATATCTTAAATTTCTATCCCTTCGATCAATATGAAACATAGCCTACTCCTCATGCCTAAATAAATCGCAAATCAGTGCTATGGTTCCTAAACAAGATTAATGTTATTGGTCGTTTGTCAATGTTTTACAATTTTGTACTAGGCCTAAACTATTTTAAAATAACTTAAATGAACTGTAGGAAAACATCAGCATTGCTGTTGTATTAATTCACATGGGGGGGGGGGGGGGGGGGGTAAAGATTGTTTGTCAACTTTTTATAAAGAACAAAGTACATGTACGTTATTGGCCGATTTTTCAACTACAGTATTTTGTGTTTATCTCTTATGATTTAATTATCCGAGGACAAAAACTAAATTCTTTTAGTATCAAAATGACGTAAGATGTGATAATGACGTTACACAACCACGCGAAAGGGTGGATATTTGACGAAATACGCGTACGCTTATTTTCAATGTAGTATAAGTAAAGTTAGACTGAGTTAAATATTTTCACCACTGATGATAGACTAACAAAACGATCAATACAAATAATTTCACAAAACACTTAAATCGCCATCTTGTGATGTAGTGTCATTAAGAGGAAACCTTTAGTGTAGTGAGCTACTTTAATTAAATGGCAAATGTAACATATTATACATAATGTATTCATTTACCCTATCCAGTTGTAACACTTTTTGTCAATTCAAATTTTGAAAGGGTTCGGTAGGGACTAAACATTGCGACGGAAGGGTTGTTTTATCAAAAAGTTCTACATCTGCATGGTTTTACAGTTTGTGTTCTATCTAATACATATATATCATCAATATTTATACCCCTATACTTGCAAACCTCTTTATCTGCAATGGAAAACGTGATAGTTGAATATGCATAAAGGATTTGCTGTGTTGTCACGTTTTCCATTTTTCTTAATCACCTCATCACATGCCTAATTAACTATGCAGTGATAGGAAACGTGAATGTTGTAGCGACATGTATTCTTGCATACTTAGGTGTGTACGTGATGTTCAGTAACGCTGAATAGATCTCCTCATGAAACCCAGTGCAGTTGACCAACTTGATGGGTATCACAACTGCTGACGTCATCACTGAATCCCATAGAACTGTTGTGAACTGAATAAAGATAAATATATCAAAAGCTATGAATATCATATAAGAAACTGATCTAACTGTACATATGTTTTGCATGTCTTATTTAAAAAAAAAATTGATGAGCACAAGTTTCATCTCTTCAGAATTTTGAAGTCTTTACGAATTGAGCCTGCTCCTCAAATTTTAACTTGCTCACAGATCCAGATAACATATATAAAACGAGTTTGATTGATTACATCCTAAAAGGTTTCATGCATGTAAGTTTCATCGCAGTGACTGTAAAAGATACACACTGTAGTTACTATTCATTGGACCTAATCACAAAGATCTCATAACTTTATCACTCATCTGAAAAAGAAAACCCAGTGGTGATCACTTTCAGGCTACTTTCATCTTAAACTATGGAATTCGGACGTTAAAAATGTGTATTTCTTACAGGTATAATTGTTGCTTTCAATATAATGGAACATGTAGTTACAGTGTATTTAAGATTCAACATGCAATAAAAAATGTACGTGTATTTTTTTCATTCAGACGGAAACAAGGCGTGTCTACAGGCTACAAATAACCATTATATCCCAAAAATCGTAGACCTTTAATTGTAGGAGTTCCGCATGATCCCCTCTCTGGTACATGCATATCCAGGGGTCCGTGTTTGCCCAACTCTCTTTTTTGTATTGCTTATAGAAGTTATGAGATTGATCACTGTTCGTTACCTTCACCTTTCATTCATAAAAAATGACCCTTTTGGACCCTTATTCGAATACATTGCTCCTGAATTTCTACAACTTTACTACAATCTGCAAGATATGCCCAATCATAGAATTTCTGGTTACTTTCTAAAATGTCGGAGGAGTTCCAAAACAAGACTATTTGACGGACGGCTATATAGATAGACGGACGACCAGCTTCTGTGACACACAATATCAGAAACACCAAGATGTAAGATACATGTTTCATAGTATACATACTTCAATTAAATATTGGTAATACGTTCAAATGTAATTTTACATTTTCCATTGCTTTTAAGTGCTTGTCTCAGATAAACAAAATGCAAAACAGTCCAGAAGCACATGTAACCCATCCTTATGATATTTTACATGGAGAATCACGTATGGGTTCTATCTCCATTAATAAAATATTTCAATGAAATATCCATGCATGTTCTTTTTATACAGCACCGCCTATTCCAGGCATATTGGTCTCAATTATCAAGCCAAAATACAGCTTTTTCAGCTATTTTCGATACCCGAAATATAGATTTAACTGAGATAGGCAGTCCAATTCTGGATAGACGTAGTAAAGTATCTCTTCTATGCTATAAATCAAACTAAAAATGAGGTGAAGATATTTTATCATAATCGAGTAAAATGCAGTTTTATTATTTTTCGTACTAAGGGTACAGATTTACCGATGCACTGTTTAATGCCTTTATACATTTAGCCTTTGCTTGAAGTGGACTAATCAAGTAAGCATTTACATGTATTTATTGTGTACTTTTATTTCTGTATATAATGTCTTTTTCAGTGTCGCTGGGCAACTTTTCAGATGTACATAGGTTAAAGTCTTTAACCAAGTCAATGAACTGTGAAATGTAGGTGATCATGAATAATTTAGCTACATTGTTGTATTACTAAGCTAGAAGTTTTAATGAGTTTAGTACATAAGAAACTTAGTGAAAAATCAGCGGACCGAGACAAAATTCAAACCTGATCTGTAACTTGTTATGGCAAAGCAATGTACAATGTACCAAATATCAAATGAATGTCGGCAAGCACAAAAAAGTCTTGAAAACTGATGATTCATGCTATTTTTCTAAGTCCAAGGGCCATAACTAAGTGAAAAATCAACGGACCGAGATGAATTCGAACTTGATGTGTAACTTCTTATAGCAAGGTAATGTACCAAATATCAAATTAATATCTGCAAGCACAGAGAAAAAAGTGCGGAAAACTGATCTAACGGACAGACAGACGGACGGAGTGCAAACCTAAAGTCCCCTTCGACTTAGTCGGTAGAGGTCTAATGATATTCTTGATTCATGAGAGGAAAAATTTAATTCGCTGAATCTTAGAAATATTGTTAACATAATTGACAAAAATACCCTGACTACATTATAGGCAAGTGCTTACAAGTATGCCATACGCAAAACAAATAATTCATATTTCCTTTTTCATCCTTAGAACTGATTATGAATTACCATCAGCTCGTAACAGTAGTTTCATTACTTTGGTTAGTACTTACTAGAACCATGCATGCTACCGAAAAACACGACGGCTTCGTGCTATCCATTATGAAGTTTCAGAACCTTCACTCACCATATCATAAACATAAATGATGTACTTTGGCAGACTGATAAATGACAATAGTTACAAAGATAACATACTTAATATGCATTGTATTTCTACCTTTGACTTGATGATAGGATGGATAAGCTTGCATTCAATAATGATTATTTGCATTGAAAATTATTACTGTGTTGAGACCAGATTTGAAAGTCATCCCATTTGTTTTAATTTGTATATGCATGATAATGCATATGCTATGGGGGGAAATCAAAAAGTTTATGACTTGCAATTTTTCACACTTCACGGGATATTCTAAGTTTATAATGATGCAAATAGCATTCATATATAAAAAGCAAATCAAAATAAACTTAGAAAAGATTTTCCTTACTCATCAAAGGTGCTCTTGTTTAAAACGATAGAAATAAATGCATTATTTATTGTTATTTACAAATTTGTCTAAATATGATAAGGAGATCAGTGGGAAATTGTTAAAACTTACAAGACCTATTTAGCGGGTTTTGATGTGAGAGTACAAGATTGTCACTTATATCGAGAACGACTATTCATCGACAGAGGATGCTTACTCCTCCTAGGCACCTGATCCCACCTCTGACATATCCAGGGGTCCGTGTTTACCTAGCTATCTTTTTTGCGTTGCTTATAGGAGTTATGAGATTGATCACGATCTTCACCTTTCATTTATATGAGTTTTAATTGTTCTTTGTTTTGCATTGTTCAGTCAATGTGTATTGTTTGTGTAAATGTAAACTACATTGTAAATAAATGTTTTGATAACATTCACTATCTATTAACTTACCGGATCTTGTATTTATACATGTGCACAAATATAATAAAATATTGACATTTTCAGTCATTTTCACTAACACTATAGCGAGCAATACGTATGCATCGATGTATAAATACCTAAAAGGGGTATTCAGAGATCACGGCTGTGTGTATGAATATTTGTTAAAAGTAGGTTACCGGTACTATTTTTTTTTTATTAAGGAAATATACACATCTAGCCATCGCTTCCGCTTGTTACAGAAGTCTGTCAATAAATGAAATAAACTTCACAATCAATAATAATACATTTCTGTAAACCAATGTCTAATGTCTTACTTAGGTATGTCTAAAATTTCGTCTGCTACACTGACTCCTGTTCAGAAGCCCATGGGCCACCTTGGCTCATATTTAAGGATTTTCCCTTTAATTTTTGGCTGTAAAATAAAACATGTCGATTAGAAAAAAGATATATCAGAGAAATGTATTTTAAAAAGAAATTGAAATGAAATGGTAAAAATTCAGAAATATTACGAATTTTCTAATTTGAACCAAGCCATTGTAACCAGAAAACTACATTTCTTTGATGTAAAATGGTTTACAAATTGAACGACTTTATAGAAGAAATTAATTTCTTGATCAACAGTGCATACAATTAGCAACAATATGATTATTTTAGTAATTTCTATCAATTTTGATCGGGATCGGTACTTTTTTCTCCAGTTTGAATATAGTGATTATATCTAAAATTTGGTCATTTTGTTTTAATTTCTTTTTATAATATATTTTGATAATACGTCACTCCTGAAACTCACTGGTACATTTGATGTTATTGAACATTCTAAAACGAAATATCAAACTTTGAAATGCACAATGTACTACCGTTATATGGAATACTACTAGTATAAAAAAAAAATTAAAAACCTTGTACATGTTCATCATTGTCTTGGTTTTAATATATACTTTGTACTAGAATTAAACAAAATGAAACGGAATAGAAAATTTAAACTGAATATGTTTTAGTCATTTAATTAAATGTGCCACGAGGTCTGTCCGCAGGACATCATAGTGGATTCAGCGTAATTTCTTTATCACCAAACGACCATTGATGAGAATTTCCTAATTCGTGGAGTGCTATCACAGTTATAACCAAATCTAATCTGAGTCACCTGAATGTGTAAAAAAGTGTATTTGTACACTTAGATTTTATTTGTTCTCTTAGATTTTCTTCATTAAACGTATTGATTGGAACGGAATTCACTTTAAAGATGAATAACTTTGCCTTTGTTTTATCATTTTTATACTGGGAGACAATATGTACAGGATGTATGTGATCTGCCCAGTTTAGGGGCCGAGATGGTTTGTTGTATACAATATGTCTTCGGATTGGCCTCCCAGTATTTTTATACGATGCTTGAATTTTGTCATTTCAAATAAATGACCATTATGGGAATAAACTGGTTTTCTGTTGTTTTGGCAAAAAAACAAAAAAAAACAAAAAAAAAAAAAAAAAACTAGCTTCATTGAAGGCAACATCTGTAGCTTTGGCATAAAAAAGTTTTACTTAAATAACTATGTAGTAGTTGCAGGGTGTGCATTCCACTTGAAATTATGCATTTTCATGGATGAACACTAGATTTAATTCACTAATGCTAGTTAGATGAAATTTCGCATACCTGTGGACTATCGGTACATAGACTATTAAATTTTGTTTGAATTTTTCATTTTTCTTATCTCTATTTACCGAATAAAATTCACGATGTCACAATAAGTTCCCAACAGTCCTTGTATATATTTGTGACTTATGAAAACTAACAATGTCTTACATGCTTATTCATACTTACTTGTAAGAACATAAATGCACACCTTCTGATAATCACATCCATTTTTAAGGCCCTTCACCGTCTGATTTGCAACAAAATATTTTTTTAAAATATATATATGCATGTATGTATATATATATATATATATATATATATATATATATATATATATATATACACACACACACACACACACACACACACACACACACACACAGTATAACCTGTGTGTTATAAATAGATGCACTATCTACTTTAGGACGACACTGGACAGATAAGATGGAGAAAGATATCATAATGTAAACTGTATGTTTACAAACGGTATCACTGAAGTGAATGATTTAGTGTCCAAGAAAGAAATCTTTCAGTTATCATGTTCAATATTTATGGAGAAAATGAATTGGAGCAAGGAATTAGAACTTTAGTGTGTCTAGACTGGTAGATCTAAATTCCGCAGCTACATGTCACCCATGGATAGAATATAATTTTCTAAAGTTGCGGTAATTAACGGAATAGGAGGAAAAACGAAAACGGTTTTGTGTTTGAATGGTCCAAATCTAACTAGTAGTCTGGTTAAATGTTTAATGAATATGACCAGATTCAAATATAACTAGTATTCTGGTTAAATATTTCATAAATATGACTGTTTTCTCGAAGAATTTAATGCTTTTCGACGTACTTGGCACTTAAACGGAGGGGCTGTAACTCTCATTTTGAGCCACAAAGCGATCTGGAATAGAGCTAAAGAAACAAGATGGGGTTGTTAATCACTGATGTACCCGTATTATCAAACTCTGATTGATTGAATATTGTTTAACTCGAGAATATTTCATTCATATGGAGACGTCGCCATTGCCGGTGAAGGGCCGCAAAATTTAGGCCTATTGTCGGCGCTTATGGCCTTTGAGCAGGGAGGGATCTCTATCGTGCCACACCTGCTGTGACACGGGACCTCGGTTTTTGCGGTCTCATCCGAAGGACCACCCCCATTTATTCGCCTCTTACCGACAAGCAAGGGGGTACTGAGGACCTATTCTAACCCGGATCCCCACGGGATAGGTCTTGTCAAAAGGAAGTTGATAAATAAATGAATACACATGCGAAAATGACAGCATTGAGTAATTCAAAAGTTGGATTTCCGTGGGGATCCGGGTTATAATAGGTCATCAGTATGTGCTTGTTTGTCGTAAAAGGCGATTAAATGGGCGGATCTTTGGATGAGACCGCAAAAAAACTGAGGCCCCGTGTCATATCAGGTGTGGCACGATAAAGATCTATCCACGCTCAAAGGCTGTAAGCGCCGAGCATTTTGCAGCCCTTCAAGTGAAAGATTCTCGAGCGGGACGTAAATTATATACAACTAAAGAGCATTAACAGTCATGGTCAAGGTTAAAGTTTATCGAAAGAAGTTCAAACCCTAAAGTAAAGGTAACACGGGTGAAATATTTTGGTACCAAAATATAGGTCTTGTCACAAAAGATGCCATGTGAAATAGGAAAGCCTTATCATAATCCATTCAAAAGTCATCCCAATGAAAGGTTTATGTCATTGTGGACAAATAGATAGTCAGACCACAGGCAATTGCATCGCTTGGGGTTAAATTTACAATTAAAGACCAAAAACTATATGTACTCTCAAATGTCCGATTACGAGAATATAAAAAGATATCACGAGTAAACCGATGCAATTGGATAAAAAAAAAAATGTAACCATGCATTAACTCACGTGTAGCATCGAAAATATGCATGTCAACGTAAGTCTGATGCATGTGTATTTTCTTAAGAGAAAATTTTTACAGAATAATGAGACTAAGGCTATATGATATTTTAAATATTAATCTGATGACCGTAATAAAATAATATTGTATATTTTTAACTTTGTCTTTGTCAAAATAGGTAGATAATTAATTTCAAACAAAAAGATCAGAATTCTTCTGATTGTGGGACCTGCACTGTAATGTGTGCCAAACAAATGAGGGGGAAATGCTCTGGCTATACTGGCCTTATAACAAAAGAGACGTGGAGGTCGATTGGGTATCCCCCACCTTAAAATGTAATTTTTGAATAAATTTCACTTTTGAAATATACATAAGGGTATAAACTACGATGCTTTAGGTCTTCATATGGCATGAAGCATGTTAGTTACCATATTAAAACGATAGTCATTTATTTCTTCTTGAATGTGAACGATGTGCGTATGAATCTTGATAGATACTATTATAACGGCTGGAAAACCGACAGAAATGAAAACTAAAATGTAAATATGAAATAAATGTCATTTTTAGAAGTACACGAGGACATGAACAACAACGCTTCAATCAAGCATACTTTGCTATCCTGGCGTAAAGCATTGTTGTTTATGCCCTCGTGTATATACTATACATAAATTTACCACAAAAATATGTCGTGTTGCAGTAACACAAATCCATCAATTATACCGAAATCTTTTTTCAAAGAAGACCATTGTGAATAACATATTGATAACAACATTTCTAATTCTCTTTGGAAGGACATACTTTGGTACCTGTCGTATAGGGTATTGCTGTACAGCAAATCTTTATATAAGAGGTTTTTGGGTTGTTGTTTTTTGGTTGTTGTTTTTTACAAATGAAGTACGGCATTGCTTACATTAATTCGAAAGCTACATATAGTGGCGTTTACATTAAAAATATTCTTCGTTGACTTTTTCCTCAGCTAATTATTCATTTGATACACGTACGCAAGTATTTAATTCCGTTTTCAGTTATTATTAAAAGAATGTTTTGTGTGTTCATAGCATTTAAATCTTGCGAAAACGAACCTATTTCGAAATCTTTAAGAACTCCGTTGAGTAACCGATCTATCTATGTACATGTAATTATCTATCAAATGGGCTAATGGATCGTCGGCTAAAAAATACATGTATGTACAAATCATTTTAAAGAAAGATATTTCAAGACCACTTAGTTAATTTTACATGCTTGTGATTTTCAATGTGCACATCACTTCACAAATGTTAATTAGGAGTTCTTGAGAACAAAATTCATCGTAAATCTGCCTTGGTTGAAATCCATATTCACCTTCTTTCCGAAATATATTTCGGAAAATTCAACCTAATTGGACAGATTTACCATGTCAAAACTGAAATGATGCTGCTTTCTAACTTTCTTCAAGACTAAAAAATATATTTAATAATTCTTTTTCTATAAAAGAAAATGCCTCAACATGATTTTCCTTTCTTTATCGAAAGTGTCATATCGTGTTTCAAAATTGGAGATGTACCTACTCAATTTCAAGTATCTTATATCTTGTATTGTTGTGTTACCACAGCAACCAGTGGATTCTAGCTAGCCTCCCCTGTTCTTCTCAATAGCCCTCTTAGCCAATTCTTTAGTATCACAGCTGCGGCGTCCAAAGATTTACGAAGTTAAACCTGTTTTAATTTGCAGTTCTACAGAATTTATTGAATAACAAATATTGATGGATTTTTACGATATAAGAGTACAGTGTTCTCTCTCTCTCTCTCTCTCTCTCTCTCTCTCTCTCTCTCTCTCTCTCTCTCTCATTTGTATACAGCTGTATATACATATATACATTCTTTAAAATAGGCTAATCACTGCGTAGGTATACATGTGGTCAAAAGTTTATTATCAAAATACAATCAAAACGCTTAAAATTGAATTTAACAAATATCTTTCAGTGTTTGAAAGTACATGAGCTGATCTACAACAAGCCTCTTCAAACAGGCATAAAACGGAACGTAGTGCTGTTCGTAGTATATCTGATGTAGTGATAATGTCTATTGATTATTAGTCAAAATAATATTTAAATGAGGAGTCCTTTGATTGTTTTTATCTCTAAACTTTTACATCCACGAAATAAAGGGCAGTTGGTATATTATCATTAAATCATATGCTTTGTGTTGCATCAAAGAAATTGGAGGATATTCGGATTGCTTCCTTCGTCTGTAGGACACAAACCAAGTGATTGAAATTTACAAGCCACTTGAAAGTTTCTTTGATATAATCGTTGATAATATAAATTGATCTATTTCAGCGCTTCTTTGATATTTTAAAAGAGGACGTGTTAAATGTATTTTATTGATAAAATGTTAGATTCTCCCATGACACATATAGATCTACAGAGGTATTATGCAGGGTATAAAATGCATAGACCATACCAACAAAGATATTTGGTGAAATTGTGCTGCACGTGCCGTGAAACAATGTACCGACGAGTGGTAGGAATAACACAGGTGTTTATATACAGGATGACGAGAATTTGGGCGTTTCATAAAAAGGTGTGAACGTCTGCAGGGAAGTCTACATACCGATATGTACCGAAAACACCAACGTATCATTAAACAACAATTACAAGAATTGAATGATTGATAGCTAATTTCTAAATAATCAATGGGGTGGGGGCATGCATGCTGGCCAAGCGAAAAGGTTTGGGTGAATCATTTCGGAAATTATTTCTTTCTTTTAGCACACGAAGGTACACGGTGGCATCGACGGAGGTACAGGTGACATCCACGGAGATCCTCCGTGGACTTTAATGTCTAGCTCGCGCGGAAAAAATAGGACTTCAAAGGTGCCGACAATTTAAAATGTCCACCGTGTTTGGGGCAGATTTGTTCCACCGCGTTGCGTGGAACACGCATACAACTCGTGTCGTGTACTGTACTTGATTTCAATTTGTAACGTATCATGTATATTGATTTCGTATAAGGCCAATCGAACGTAACCGAATTTGGGCTTAGTTTCCGAAGATTAAACAGACCGATTGACTTTGACTCCTAGTTATCGTGGCTGTCAGCAACGAACTCTGTATATTGACGGGAGTTTCAATTTCATGATCGGCAACTATAGATCGGCTTGGCAGTCCAGTACTGAAAGCGTACAAGCAATGAGAACTCTTTCCATTTACGTGTGTTGCTTTGTCATAAACAAAATATGTGGACAAAATATTCTTGAATCCTACTTTCAACAAATCAAAGCCTGTGGGGAAAATTATGTTTTCCCAGTATCGTCATCGGTTAGAGAATTAAATTCAAAGATAAGCAAGTCCGAGAGTGTTATATTTTGCGCATCCATGTGCTTAAAGTTGTCACTTTGCGATGGAATTAACTTCTGTAAGAACGGCACTGATACTTTCTGTCAGTCTTTGGATATTCAAAATCCCATGTCATGTGGAGACATTGAGGAAAGGGATAACTGCAATTTTCTTGTAAAGGTAACTAATGACGAATATATTTCATTTAATGAAAAGGCATACCGGGTATTTTCAATATACTAATGTAGTACGTTAAAAGGTTGATGAAATGATTTAATTCATTGTTTCCCCCTTTCATTCCTAAAGGCAGACAGCATTAACAATATTATGGTATTTCAACCTCCGATAGAGGATTCAACGTTTTCAACTGCTTCACTGACTGAAGTTTCCGTAACAGAGGATTCAACGTTTTCAACTACTTCACTAACTGAAGTTTCCATAACAGAGGATTCAACGTTTTCAACTCCTTCACTAACTGAAGTTTCCACAACAGAGGATTCAACGTTTTCAACTACTTCATTGACTGAAGTTTCCAAAACTGAGGATTCAACGTTTTCAACTACTTCACTAACTGAAGTTTCCACAACAGAGGATTCGACGGTTTCAACTACTTCACTAACTGAAGTTTCCACAACAGAGGATTCAACGTTTTCAACTACTTCACTGACTGAAGTTTCCATAACAGAGGATTCAACGTTTTCAACTCCTTCACTAACTGAAGTTTCCACAACAGAGGATTCAACGTTTTCAACTCCTTCACTAATTGAAGTTTCCATAACTGGGGATTTAACGGTTTCAACTACTTCACTGACTGAAGTTTCCATAACAGAGGATTCAACGTTTTCAACTCCTTCACTAACTGAAGTTTCCACAACAGAGGATTCAACGTTTTCACCTACTTCACTAACTGAAGTTTCCACAACAGAGGATTCAACGTTTTCAACTACTTCACTGACTGAAGTTTCCATAACAGAGGATTCAACGTTTTCAACTACTTCACTGACTGAAGTTTCCATAACAGAGGATTCAACGTTTTCAACTCCTTCACTAACTGAAGTTTCCATAACAGAGGATTCAACGTTTTCAACTCCTTCACTAACTGAAGTTTCCATAACAGAGGATTCAACGTTTTCAACTCCTCCACTAACTGAAGTTTCCATAACTGGGGATTTAACGGTTTCAACTACTTCACTGACTGAAGTTTCATACGATCCTTTCTTTCCCTGGCAAGGAGGTAAAATTTGAAAATATCATGTCTTTCGGTTTCTTCGTTTTGCACAAAAAATAAGTTATATGAATAAAGATGGTATTAGAATAATTTGTAATGCATATAAATTCAGATTGCTAACAATTTTCGTGATTAAGATGTGTGGGTTTTTCTCTCTTCATTTTTGAGCAGATTGTTCGAGTATCTATGGCGGCAATCTAGCGACTAGTAATGTTTACACGATTCAGCCACCAGGTGCTTTGACGTCATTTCCTGTCGTTTGTGACGTAAAACAAGATGGAGTATATACTCGCATCATGGAACACGGTGGAACATGTGGAGTGGATGATTGGAACCTTCCAATGTCTGATTACATCGTGGGATTCGGGCAGACTGTATCGTGTGATCATTGGATTGGATTGCGAAACATGTTATATCTAACACAATCTGGTGGTACCTACAAATTAGAGGTTAACATCGAACTTCAGGACGGCAACACAGATTCAGTGTATTACGAATATTTTTATATCAAAGATCAAAGTGAGTGGACACTACGACTCGATAACTTTAACGGAAGTACCAATAACTTTCTTGGCAATGGTTTTAGCAATCCGCCTACCTCAAGCGATGCAGATTTGATAGACAATGAGGACTTTGAAGGTAGTGGAGTAAATATTTACGGATGTTCAGGTGGAGATAAATCTGGGTGGTGGTTTGACGAATTTTGTACGAATCCAAACCTTTGTTTGCCTTTAGGACCAGTGGAAGAAGCACTCTATCCATCAGTCAGAAAACTGAAGTGGCCAGATAGGTTTGGGAATGAATACTTGGTAAAGCGCGTGAACATGCAAATCAGAAGAGCTACTTGATATAAGAGAATTCGAAAAGAAACCCAAAGATCATCCGTTCGATTCATTAATATGTAAACGGTTATTTGTTCTCTCTTTTAAATACCTATACTATTCAAAACATGGTGTCTTGGGGAAAAAATCCCCCAAAAGAAATCAACAACAAAAAACAACAACCCCCCCCCAAAAAAAAACATAAAACCCGTATAAGATCCTTTGTGTTTGTTTACAATGCTGCATTGCTCCACAGAATTAATGTTTTTCATTTTGTTCTCTCGTTTGTTTTCATAATGTATTACCCCATTGTTGGGAGGTATTAGGTTCTACAGTAGATCAGGGTCGTGAGGGGGTACCTATTATCCCTGAATTGCAAATTGTCCTTCCGATATTTCCCATTTGTGCTCTCGGACAACAAACGTATTGTTACCCCCCCCCCCCCCCCCCAAACACACAAAGACACTATACCATTCGCATAAAATTCATTTTCACACTCTTATAGTGAAATGGATATGTATGTACTGCCATTTTGATCGTGGAAGAAACATGCTAATATCATTTTGATATTACCTTCAATTTCATATTGAAATGTTTGGATAAAAATTATACAACAGCATCTTGATTCTGCCATAGTAAGTTTCGTTGTTTGATAACTGCTATTGTGAAACGATAATCATATATCGTCGTTTAGATGATACTGTGATAGTGGAATAAGCATAATAAAAACGCTATTTACATGTAGATACTGTGATAACAGAACGCCATTTTGATACTGTGGTGATAGGGTAAACATAGTAGAACGCCATTTTGATACTGTGATAATAGGTTAAACATAACAGAACGCCATTTTCATACTGTGATGGTAGGGTAAACATAACACAACGCCATTTTGATTCTGTGATGAGAGGGTAGAGATAACAGAACGCCATTTTGAATTGTGATAGTGGGATAAACATAGTCGAACGCCATTTTGATACTGTGATGATAGGGTAAACATAACAGAACGCCATTTTGATACTGTGATGATAGGTTAAACATAACAGAACGCCATTTTGATACTGTGATGATAGGTTAAACATAACAGAACGCCATTTTGATACTGTGATGATAGGGTAAACATAACAGAACGCCATTTTGATACTGTGATAGTAGGGTAAACATAACATAACGCCATTTTGATACTGTGATGATAGGGTAAACATAACACAACGCCATTTTGATACTGTGATGATATGGTAAACATAACACAACGCCATTTTGATACTGTGATGATAGGTTAAACATAACAGAACGCCATTTTGATACTGTGATGATAGGTTAAACATAACAGAACGCCATTTTGATACTGTGATGATAGGGTAAACATAACACAACGCCATTTTGATACTGTAATGGTAGGGTAAACATAACACAACGCCATTTTGATACTGTGATGGTAGGGTAAACATAACACAACGCCATTTTGAATTGTGATTGTAGGGTAAACATAGTAGAACGCCATTTTGATACTGTGATAGTAGGAAAAACATAACAGAACGTCATTTTGCTATTGTGATAGTGAGATTCAAACTACGGTCAGATTTATTTTACTGATCCTTTGGTTGATTAATAATTATGAAAATGAAATTACGTTTTTCATTTCATACATATAGGACTCTAACGACGTGCATATATTGCATTATATTTATAGATTTCAATAAAGCATTTAAGTTTATTTACTTGTATATTATTTATTTTAAAGCAATACAACTGACGGTATTTTTTCAACTATCCAATTACATGTATTCACCAAATGACACCTACCCGTTTAACTAATATAATCCCCAAGATCTGAAGAAAAATTCTTCAAAACAAACAAGGAAATATTGTTTGCGAGCACACCTACAATGAGCGTTTCGTATAAACCGCGATTGTGTCGTATACACGGACATGGGAACGATGATTGCCGAACATAATCGGGTTGCTGATACGAAGGTTATATTCAAAGACGAAAACTGACGTGAGTAACTACACGTGTCGTTTGTTTTAAAATATTACGTTGTTTCATGAATGACTAGAAATACTATGTAAGTGTAAAAAGGTAATAATTACGCAAATGTGCCACTCAAATGAAATTTTGATTGTGAATTTTCTATAAAATTGACATGTTAAACTGTTTACAAATCTAACACGTGCTTAGTACCCCTCTTTCGCTTTTTCCGAACTGGTGACCTCCAAGGTCAATGCACATCAGAGGTTACGAGCAGGAATTACTGACAGGATGACAATGATTCATGAATCTATATTTTCTGCTGATTTGACGGGTTTATTGCTTCAGATTCATTTTGAATCTATTAAGTTATATTTATTCAATCACATATATGTTGACTATTTGTTCTTTTATTTTTTAATTTATTTTCCGTCAGTTACAGCTTGTATTGCTTTAAAGAATGGTTGAATAATTCCCAGCTTTTTGATAGGTTGAGATGCTATAATTAGTAAAATAATAAAGAAGTACGATTTAGAATCATCGTTAATTGACGTTATTGGAATCATGAAAGGTGAAAATGACAAACAGTGATCAATCTCATAACTCCTATAAAGGTGAAGATCACGAACAGCGATCAATCTCATAACTCCTATAAAGGTGAAGATCACGAACAGCGATCAATCTCATAACTCCTATAAAGTGAAGATAACGAACAGTGATCAATCTAATAACTCCTATAAAGGTGAAGATAACGAACAGTGATCAATCTCATAACTCCTATAAAGGTGAAGATAACGAACAGTGATCAATCTCATAACTCCTATAAAGGTGAAGATAACGAACAGTGATCAATCTCATAACTCCTATAAAGGCGAAGATAACGAACAGCGATCAATCTCATAATTCCTATAAAGGCGAATATAACGAACAGTGATCAATCCTATGGCTCCTACATGTATAAGCAAAACAAAATAGAGAGTTGGGCTAGCACGGACCCCTGGATATATATGGGATCAGGTGCGTGAATATGAATGTGAGTGAATATTACCCAGCTTCTTCTTTGCCGATATCAATACAATGTTGATAATTATCATAATATCATACTATTTAGTAGGAGAGTGGTTATAAATGTTTTACTTTTAGTATAACAAAGTTTATAGATATCGACGTCAAGCACTTTATATTTTATATACAAGGAGTGCTACGTCATCTTCGTTCAATACATTCTGAACAGGTCGATGAAAACGTGTATTGACCTCATAAAAAATGCAGTCGACACGATAACCTACTGAGCTACCCAGTAATTAGATTTGAAAGAAATGTACATGTCTTGTTGATATTTATATTTTCATTCAAATTTCAAAAGGAAGTCAGCCATTATGACGATGTATTATACCTCATTAAATCAGCCATTATGACGATATATTATACTTCCTTAAATCAGCCATTATGACGATGTATTATTCATCCTTAAATCAGTCATTATGACGATGTATTATACCTCTTTAAATCAGCCATTATAACGATTTATTATTCCCCCTTAAATCAGGGTGGATCCTGCCAACAGGTCGCGTTGAGATGTAGTAATTTTCATGTAAAAACTTTTTAGAGTGTATGTACATTCTTTTAACACCAAACGTTGGATGTCATGGTTCTTGCTTTGGGTCACGGTCACGACAGACGACCTTGACATTCTATCAGAGCATACATTAGTAGTATTTACTAGTTATTTGTTCCATATCCATACACCGACCAGCAACACGGTGCTCGCTTCGCAACCTAAGATGTCTAACACAGGTAGTGAATGTTCCTTTGTCAAGCATTCGCCGTTAGAGGTGACGAAAGTCACGGTTTTGACTATGACCTTAAAAAATGAGATTGCATGTGACCTTTGGCGTTGGCACTATAAATAAACAGCAAATGATCACCGGTGAGTGACTTTAGTGGTTACTCTCTCTCTCTCTCTCTCTCTCTCTCTCTCTCTCTCTATATATATATATATATATATATATATATATATCTTTATATATATATATATATATAGATATAGATATAAAGATATATAAAGATATAAAAAACGTAAACTTTTGGGGGGGGGGGTTAAAAACCGGATTTTTTTAAATCTCAATTTAGCACCCAGGATGAAATTGAAAATTTCGAAAACGTTTTGCACACCTACAGGACACTACCAAACATCTTCTAAAAGATTATTTGGCTACTGCATAAAATGTAAGAGGTGTTTTGGGAACCAGGTTTTGGTAGAAAAACGTCGTTTTCAACCCCCAGGGTGAAAATAAAAATTCATAAACCTTATTGTACATCTGCAGGACAACACCTATGATCTTCCAGAATATGATTTGGCCATATTGGAAAAAAATGTATGAGGAGTTGTGGGAACCACTTTTTTTAAATAATGTTTTTTTTAACCCTATTTTGCTCTTGAAATCAAAATTAAGAATTCCGAAACCGTATTACACATCTACAGGATATAACATATCATATTCCTAACTATTTTGAATTGGTTACTGCTTAAGATAAAGAACAGTTTGAGATAGAAGTGTGGCAGACAGACTAGTGTAATAACAATGATGTACTCGGGCCAGAGCTTTCTTTAGAAACATGTACATGTATAACTACAGTAACACTAAAGATAATTCACAAAGATTTAAAAACAAAAACCAACTACGTTAACAATATTGATATCTAGACGCTCTTTCTTCAGCCTTTGTTGTTTAGTGTATTTGTATTTCTCTCATATATTTAGTTTTCTTTTCTTTGTAAATATCCATACGTCCTGAAGGATCCAGCAAATTTGACAATTTCATATTGTTGGTCATTTTCTAAGCTGTGTATACCCTTCTTTTTTGACCTAGTACATCTATTTATATTCAGATCCTAGACACATTGGATGTTGATGGATTTTATTTTAGTGCTTACATTTATATATAATGCGTAAACCACCTACCACAGTACGTGCACATGAGGACGCTAGAAATGAACGCATTTATATTAGCAAGGGTACCCCTGCACTGACTGTACACGTAACATACATGTATATCTAGGACAAAGGCTAATGTAGAGTCATTTCAATTGATCTACAAAGTATCATAAATAGGGCGGACTCTGATAACCGAAATGTACACACTCGCAGCTGATGACGATTAGTCGTATAGTACAATGTATACAGTCGCGTGTTCCACTCACGGGTCGTTATTGTGTCGGTATCTAGTACAAACAATGCTGACCAAACGTGTCAATAAGGGAAACAATGTGTCGTACATGAATTTAATCTATCGTGCAAAATTTGCTGTTCGCCAAATTCTCACTGTTTTACCAGTGTGACACGTGTTTGCTGAACCAACAAAATCGATTTTTGTGTCATTGTTCTTACAAATTAACACTATACGTACCTCCAATTACCGAAGCTTTGTCGGCAATATATAATATGATAATTAAACAATTAATAAGTCCGACTGATTGGATATATGTATGTCTAATAAAAACATACAAAGTATGTCTAATTAAAAAAAAAACACCCAAAAACCCGATCGTGAAGTTTATTTTAGAAATTACCCTGTAGTTGTAATTAGTTTAGGTTAGAAATAGAACTGTTCAATCTGTATTTTTCTCCCCCCCCCACCCCCCAACCCCACCTCAAATGAACTTTTTGATATAGAGAATACGAGACATATAATACATAAGAGACATAAGCAACTCTATCACTTAAAATGTGCGACGGTCCCATTCATTGGTATGATAAATTGAAATAAGAAGTTTTTCATACCTGCCACACATGTACATTGGAATCGCACGTACATGTTAAGAAGGTTTGAAATTATTTCATTGACGATTAACTGATATATTGGTAGCATGAAAATAGGCAAATCATAAACATTTCCCGAAATCTCGCTGATGGCCTCGTGCATCACCTTTCGAAACTTTACTTTCATATAGCTTTGAAGTGAAACATCTTATGAAATTATCCTCAAGTGTTTTAGTGATGTGTTTTGGAATCTTTGATTATTGAAATGATAAATATGATTAAATCGGTGTGTATATTTTGCCTCTGGAATTATAAACACGAAGAATTACATTCAATGACTGTGGAATTCACACTCGGCTGCCAGTGAGATGCGGCTTAACGCCAATTTAAAATCATTTAAGACAAAGCTTTTGAAAATTTTCATATATTTTAAATATTGCAATCAACTATAGAATAAACATAGCTACTTCGTTAGATACATGTACTAGGCTGAAGCGTACCTGCATACTCGTTCTGTGGATTCTTCAAAGATTAATCTGTTATTAACATTCATTATCCCCCTATATGATGTACTAACGTCAGAAACTTTCACGTGAGCTCAATTGCCTTCAAAAATGAAACT
Source organism: Ostrea edulis (assembly GCF_947568905.1). Taxonomy (NCBI): domain Eukaryota; kingdom Metazoa; phylum Mollusca; class Bivalvia; order Ostreida; family Ostreidae; genus Ostrea; species Ostrea edulis. The sequence continues at coordinate 28,840,902 of NC_079170.1, forward strand.
CGGCAATTAAATTTTTTTTGAAAAATTGTTTGAAAAATTATCAATTTTGATTTATTATGCGTTACTTTTTAGTATTCCGTCTGATTACTCATAGTACTTTGATGAACTTTCTTATTGGCTGCTAGCTTCTATGACCTTATTGGCTGCTTGTTAGAGGTTGCTAGCTTCAGCTTAAACTGAAGAAATTTTGAAAACAAAGCACATAAAACTCACTATCTATGGACACTTGTCATATTATGGGATTCAGATGTCTTGTTGAGGTGTTCGGTAGCTGGGGAGTAAAGTACATTAATATTTGAATTCACGTGTTCATTATGAAATCCAAATATAACTAGAGCAAAGCTCGTTGCAAAGCAACGAGAGGTCTTCCGTCGGAGCTGTGTGACATAAAAACCTTGAACTTGACCATATGTCCTTGGGTCAGGTCCTAATGCAGCCTCAGTTAACATGAAAACCTGTTGTAAGTATGAAATCTAAATGTTTTTTTCATTACTTGATATGGCCAGGACAGGGTTTGTATTTTCTAAAAAGTGAACTTGACAATGTGACCATGGGTCAAGGCCAGGACATATTCTTTGATCATATGGAAACTTTTTATCAGTATTAAAAAAACAATTTTGCCATTCGTAAGATATATTAGGACTCTAATCAATTTTTAATTTTTAGACCTTTAGAAATGGTGCAAATGACCTTACATCAAGAATATTTATGTTATGGTCATTAATAATCTTTATGTGAAGAATGAGGTTACGGTGTATTTCTAAAATTAAATGACATTTGATACAGGAATCGTACATGAGTATGTGTGTGTGTGGGATCTAACTTTCGCCTTCTTTCCCTCTTGATATGTTATACGTAACATCACCCCGGGAAAAATATTTGAAATACTTATCCAGTGATTTTACAAAAGACGAATACAAGTTAAGTTTTTAGAAAGAAAATAATCAACTGTGACAGGAAGATAAGTACTGTAACGATATACAATGTATGTAGCTTGGCTACGCTGGCGATTCTGACTTCTCGTATGTAATTATGAAATAGTTTCAGAATTTAATATATATCATTGAAATGAAGCTATAAAGGTGTACTATAAATTTTTATCGTTAGGTGTTTAATAAATTTATACTACTCAAGTACATGCGTGTATGATCTCATTCCACGAATCAGTCTTTTGAGGCGCGCGTGTATGTGGGATTAAATTCTTTCAGCATTTAACTTTTCAGTCCTAATAATGAAGAAAAAATTACTATTTAAATTTATGAAATTTATGGCTCAGGGCATACAATAAAGGTTTATAGCTGTTACCAATATTTTATCATACAACAAAATTATGATAGCATAATATTCAGACATCATATTCATCGAGTTTGAATTATTTATACATACAAATCAAATAAATTGCTCTCAAATCTTGAATATTTTATTAAACTTTAATATCTATCTGCGTAAATACATGTAGGTATATTATTACACAGTGCACACAGAAGTCGCGTATGAATTTCACGCCAGGAGCACGTGCCGAAGTTACATAATTTGGACCAGGAGTTCTGAATCAATGTTTAATCAAAGTCATTGTTTTTAAACAATAAAACAACAAATCATTTGAAATGAGACTGGTCGGCCATGGGTTTCTGAATATTCTATACGCATGTTTAGATTTGGTTTAATCATGATTATAAACTATTGATTTCAAAACATGTTCAGAAATAATTCGTTATGTTTGTAAAATGTATCCATTTTCTTTTTCACAACGAAGAATTTGAGTAATGCTTGTGTGTTCCGTTAAAGTAGTGTGAAATCACAGATCGCTAGTCGGAGTGACGATGAATCTCCGATATTAAACACACATTCAATTAGACATGATTGAGAAAGGAACTGTATATTAAATTGCAGATTTTAAAATTGATGTCTGACTCGATGCTCTAGAGTTTTGAATTTAAAACAAATCAAACGTAAGACCAGGGACGTATACACAAGTACATGTATATACATCCACGGAAAGACTGAATTATTCGAAAAATCCAATATGATCAAAAACATAACATTCTGTGTTATATTTAGGACGACAATGTTTACTTTGTGTACATGCCCTGGTTCACACGCAATGGTTCCTCGAGGCGGTTACGTAATTGTAAACAAAAACAAACCCCGCTGTGTATGTAAGATGCGTGTAGTTAATGACTGAGTTATTCTATGCTTGAAGGTTTGTTTCTTCAATTAAATATATCGTTGTTTTAATAACAGACGTAGAAGAGATAACCTTTTCCTCTTTTTTTCTTTGAAACGATTGTTTATATTGAAGCTACTAAATAATAAAAAAAAAAAAAAGTTGTCGATAGATTATTTTTAAAGGAACCATAGATCACGTTAAAACCTTGTTTTAAAAGAATATTAGCATTTCATGAAGTCAGATTTATCAATTAAAGCAAGTTTATTTAAGTTATACGCATATTTTCCCCCCTTCACCTACCTAATGATACGGTTACCTGTTTGCGGGTCAAGCTTTTTACTCATATATAACACAATACTCGAGCAAATATTATGTTTATGAGATCAATAAGATGTTAAAGAACAACTTTTCCAGCAAAAGCCATATCGAAATATTTACCGTTTTTGAGTTATAAAGCGAAAACTTTGAAGATCCCCAGATCCCTAATGTAAGGGGCCAGCCCCTTTTTAGGATATCAAAAGAAAGCTCTTAACATTTTGCACAACTTTTGTTCTACACGTCTTAACAAAATATTTTTAGTTTAAAAGATATAAAGGAAAATATGTGTAATTTTTTGCTCCTTTAGGCGTCCTAATTTTTTAACCCTGTCAACCACCATTTCGAACGCTGTAATCAAAAAACAAAAAACGATGTGCACAACTACAATGCTCCTACTTTTCATTTTCAATGCATATTCTGCTCAAGCTTATACAGTCTCGGAGACTTTATCTGGAAACCAAAGTCCCTAAAATTTCATTCAAAGGGAAATAACTCCTGAACAGAAGGGAATTTCTGAAATGTAGTACACGATTTTAAAATCGTTCTGTAAAGTTTATAAACCCTGACAATTTGAGCAAAATCCATGCAGAAATGAGCGAGATATGAAGCTTCAAAGTTAGCGTCTAGGGAAAAAAAAATAAGAATAATCTTAACCAGCACAATCAGTAAAAGAACGGAAGACCTTAATAACAGACCTTTAATATTTGGCACCATATATCGATATTCAAAGAAAGGAAATAATTATAAAGATCTGCATGATGCTAGTTTATACTAGTAGTTAGTGTAAACATTATTTTATTGCAATATAAACAGATACGAGAGTACTTTGATTCCCAACAGAGTAACAGTTTCTGGATCCGGTTTCCGTTCGTTTCCGCGTTCTGTCAATATACAGTGTATCTAACGGTATATGATAAATTTTATTCTAAAAAATAGTGAAAATAGTTTTAACTTATTATTATTATTTTTTTTTAAAATTCAAATAAGCAATGATTTCAAGGACTACTACACTGTAGCTAGATATCGACAAACTATCGGCATGTACACAGTCCTTTAATATCTTCTTAATGTTGTATGAAGAAATCGATCAATCATTTACTCTTCGAGTCGATATACTAAGTAAGGAATCTTGTATATATCGACGTATATGATACTGGCTCATTGTGTTAATATTTAGTTTTATCAAGGTGTTTAAAAATCGATCGGGATACCTTTAACGGTGACAAGCAAGTTAATCTCATTTCTAAAGCAAGCGCAGGGCAACCACCAGAATTCTTTCTTAAGGAGTCGACCAGGCTCTTCATGCATCAGTTCTTTTAGAGAAAGTAACGAACCCAGCCACTACATAAAGTCTATGGTAGAGTAAACACAATAACCATTTCCAGCTCTTTTCTGGCTATGTTACTTATTAGATCCGCGACACTTTAAAAGAAAAACGAAGGTTTTGTTGTTTAATTTATTTTCAAACAAAGAGTCTTCCCATTTCATTACCCTTGCTCCAAACCATAGTATGTTGACGTTGCTCAGTTGTAAGTTCAGACACGTCCCTCCTAGACGTTTGATGGCACTGTGTGCATGCAGCCCAGTAGACAATTGACGAACCAATCACCCAAATCATTTTCGTTATACCTATAAAACTTGAGGTTTGTTAGTACACATTTTAGTACACATGAAATATACAAATGCTAATAACTTGTGATTAATGGAATCTAATGTATGAAAAAGGGAAGACAACAAACAACGATCAATCTCATTACTCCAGGTTTTATCAGCTACACTTGCCTTCAGTAGTCTGCGAGCCTCCTCCCTTAATCCTGTCATATTTCTAGAGGAATTGGTGTAGAGACACAGGATCTGCCTGAGATACTAAAGCCCGAAAGCGAGATCACTGACAACTGCTATGGCATTTGATTTTGTATCTATATACTCGGCTCTGAAAGTGATATTAAAGCTTAGCGTTTTAAGCACACATCGCCTAACGAAAACCATGGCAACTGAAGATTTGGAGGTTTGCGAATTCATGATATGAACTACTGCTAGGTTATCAATATGAAACAGTATCCTCTTGTTTGCTAATAATGGCCTCCAAACTGCTAGAGCAGCAACCAAGGAAGCATCCCCAAGAATGTCAAATCCTAGCACAACCCATCTGGCCATCTGCCAAGAGCCATTCGCTCTAAACAAAATACCAAAACCATCTGACTGACCACCAGCACTATGTGTGTAAAAATTAATTGTTTCATTATTGATTGATGGAATATTGGTTAACGTCCCTCTCGAGAATCTTACACTCATATGGAGACGTCACCACTGCCGGTGAAGGGCTGCAAACGTTAGGCCTATGCTCGGCTCTTACGACCTTTGAGCAGGGAGGGATCTTTATCGTGTCACACCTGCTGTGACACGGGACCTCGGTTTTGGCGGTTTCATCCGAAGGACCACCCCATTTAATCGCCTCTTACGACAAGCAAGGGGTAATGAGGACCTATTCTAACCCGGGTCCCCACGTAGCAACCTAGAGTATATTGGGGAATAATGTAACTTCATTGTACTTTCTAGGGAACTGTAACAACATCTCCAAATCTAACTTCATGGCAGTAGATACCCTAATTTTGAAATTAGGCCTCCTGACTTCAATGGCAGCATCCATTACCAGCCTCCTGATGAAAGCTCAACCCGCTGCTACTACATGACAATGACAGTTTCATGACCCTATCATATATTGCAGATCACGTAGTGCAATTTTCCTAGCATCAATGCAATATTTTTTCCTACCCAACTCTGGCAATTTATCTTGAGGTGATCGCATCTGCATGGATAAGGTGTCAAATTCAACACCTAGAAACACTAAACATTTAGTCGGCTCAACTTCCTTGTCTGGAGAGATAGGGACACCAAGCCGGTCACAAACTTGGTGAAATACCTGTAGAGTGTGTTCACATGTACTGTCTCGAGATCCTCCCCCAAATAAGAAATCGTTAAGGTAATGTATTATGTTATGGTTACCAGATCTATTAGCCAGTAACCAATATAAAGAAAATGCTAAATTTGTTAAATAAAGCACATGGAAGCTTCGAATCAAATGAGAAGCATTTGTAATACTAATATTTTATCACCTTTGCATTTAATGCCAAATAAACCGAAGTCGCCTGGGTAAATGGGCAGTAAACGGAAAGCACCCGTCAGATCAGCTTTAGCTTAAAATACCCTACGACCTAAATTTTGGATCACAGGAACCACTTCGTCTATGTTACTAGATGCCTGGGACGATAAAGTAATAAGCAATTTCCGAGTTGCCCAATAGTTCTTTCCCTTTGTGGAACTCTTATGCACAATGAGACGCAAAACATGCTATCGTCCACACGCGGTAGGTACAAATGCTTATCGCTGCCTTCATATATTACCTAAAGGCCGATTATCAGACACCATTCAACCATCCATACTGCAGGGACACACAATATTAGTAAGTTTATTAGTATTTAACAAGAAACAAGCTCAAAAAAAACCCATCGATAATCATCTTTATTCTTTGATTAAAATATCACTCGTACAGAAGAAGAAATAAAAAATAATTTCATATTTAATTTAATGCCCAAATTCAATAAAATATTATTCATCATATGGTCAGTTTAAAGTATACCAATTGCTGATATAAACAAAATTTACACTTTCATTACTTTTATCCGTGTTTACATAGCTTGTCTATCGTATATGTTTACATCTTGTAACAGAACACTGAACGTACCTTTATCACAGAAGAGCTGATATCTCGGAAGTTGCGTATTGAACGACTCAAATTCTAAGTACGATTGATAATGCATTAAATGTTGTTTGCCATATGTTTTGGGGTACGAACCCAATCGGTGAAATTCTGAAAGTAGGAAAAGGAATGGCCTCAAAAGGACCTGCCATTCTATTCAAGCTAACTTCCTTATCTAATTTCTGTTCTACCAGCTAAGGTGATAAATATGCCAACTTCAAATCGTTTGCGTCCCTGTTTGCCCATGGGCCTGCATAATGTAAGTGAAACCATATTAGAAAGCCATGTATGAGTTGCATTTGTTCTGAAGTAACAGGATATAATGAAAGAGCATTACATAACTCTACATATTTCATAGGGGTACCTACTAAGCTGTGAACACCACTACTGATCAAGTGTACAGTTTGCTTGTGGGTGTGGTCCACAACAGAATAAGCATCAGAGTCGACACTTAAAGGAGTTGAAAGAACAGGAATCTCTGTTAAAGGCATAACAGATACCTGTTGGCTTTGCCATTTTGTTAGAAATTTGGTTAACGTAGGCCCCTTGTCTTCAGCCCTAGGTGTAAGGCCCATGTGTGCTTTTTGTTTGTAATTGTTACGGAAGGAAATTTTTAAAGTTGTTCCCATAAATCCGTCTCCCCGTCTATCACTCGATTTGAATGTTCAGACTGTGGGACTGATATGTACATGGTCCATCATTCTGAGTCTAAACTCCCAGTGATGAGGATAGAATGGATGCCGCTCTTTTTAAGGCGGTACTGCTCATCCTATTTCGACCAACAGGCCTTCCCCAATCTGCTAACTGCAAGGCGGATTATGTACATATATTTGAACAGTTCCTGGTATCTGTCTGGGAACTTTTCTAAATAAATGGATATATAGTTATCCACGTTTGAATGTTTTTTAATAACTTTAAGCTGCTGCTTCTTAACCATGATTTGCACATCCTTGATCACGAGCTCTGTAGTAACATGGGTCATAGAGTACAAGTCTCGCGCTTTTTCCAAAAGAAGGGACAAATCGATGCACAGCCCTGCCCAAATTTTAGATTTAATGGTCTGAAGTACATGGATTTCTAAGCGTCAAATATGCTGTACTCGGCTTTTGGTCAACTGACCTGAACTTGTTCACCAAACGATAGGCCTCCATCAAATTGGCCTGTTAACGTTACACTATTTTCGGCAGACTGATACATAGTAGAATTTATATTTGAGTCGTGACCAACGAAATTATTAACCTGGTTATCTACTGACCCTACCCCACTTGCGCTTCACATGTAGCTTCCATTCCCTCTGAAAATTGGCTCGGGTAGAAAACTGGTGGTCATGGAGTGCTCATCATGAAAGTCTTTTGTTTTTGATCCGCGGCCTATCTTTTGTTGACCTCGCCGGCTCACCCCCGTCTTTAGTTCTAACACCAGTGCCAGAAGTTTTTCGACTTTTACTAAAAGTTTTAGTTGTGTTAGTAGCAGTAGCGCCGCATTGCGTATTGGGCGGCATAATGTAAATGCGGATGGATCGCCGTTTGCTATGAAAGCACGTAAATATGGCCGGACAATGCTGCAGACGATCAGTGTCAGTACAGGTTTGATCATATGATACATAAACAAAGTATGATAAATACATGTACGTATGGTTGCCGTAGTTTCAGTTTACTTTATTCACTCACACCATATTATGGTACATGAGGTACAATATTTACAAATAGAATATATTATATGCAAGGTACACGTGAAAAAAGCAGGGAGTTGTTTTATATACATAAAATGAGTTAAGGAGGACAGAATTGGTCATATATTTTAGATATAAAACTACACAATTTCATTAGTACATTAGGGTCTGAAGTTGACATTAACTCTGAAAATTTGAAAAAGTTAGGTTTGTGACAATATTTTCTACACAGATACTTTCTTCTATAACATTAAAAAAAACTTACATTCAAGGATAAAATGGTATTCGTCAGCTATCTGACCCGTATTACAGATATGGCAAGTTCTTTCGTCTTTAGGAGTGCCACACCATCTTCCAGTAGAGACTGGTGATTTGAAGTTCTAAATTTAATAAATATTGTTCGAAGTGTTTTAGGTAAAGTATTTAAGTATTTCTCAAACCCAAATTCACTTTTGAAAATGCCATACGTTTCACCCTTAGATGACTCCCGTATATCACTTTACCATTACTGTATATATTGATCTTTAAGACGTCGTTCAACAGTAATTTTTAACCAGTTTGTATTAAAAATTAAAAAATGCTTGTTCATTCCATATATTGGAGTGTCCACAAAGATCAAAAATACTTTTAATACAAGATAACCAAGAATTCTTATAACTTTCTCTACAGAATAGATCATGTACATACTTATACAAACTACACACAATCTTACTATCTGGATTTAAAAATAACTTTCCCCAGTAAGAAATCATTCTTGTATATACTGTTGCATATAAAGGAAAGCGGCCAGTTTCTCCATATACCATATAATTTGGAGTACTACTTTTTAAGTTGAAAATATATTTTAAAATTTTTAAGTGCATTCGCTCAATAATGTCAAGATTTTCGAACCCCAAATCTCCCAACCATACAAAAGTACAGGTGAAACACTTTATCGAACAAATCAAGTTGACATTCAACTGATAGATTATATTGTCTATTTTTTTGTATAACCCCATACATGGCCTTTTGGGCTTGCTCACATAAATGGGTTTTTTTGCCTTGCCTAAACGTTTGGAATTGAATAAAGTCATTGGAGTTGTCGCGCCTGTTCATGGAATGACATCAGTTAAACTTTTGCTATACCAATTATGTAGGCAATTATATCGCTTGGGTACATATTTACTATTAAACAAGATGTGTTTGTGAAACACGAATGCCCCCGATAATGGCCAATTCCGAAGATAGCCAAGGTCACAAGGACAAATATCTTGGTAGCAGTAGAAAGATCTTGTCACAAGAAATGCTCATGTACAATATGAAAGCTCTAATATTTACCATTTAGAAGTTATGACCAATGTCTTTTTTTTAAGTAGGTCAAATGTCAAAAGGTTTAGTACCCACGGAAAGGTCTTGTTACAAGGAATACTCATGTGAAATATAAAAGCTCTATCACTTACTGTTCAAAAGTTATTAGCAAGGTTAAAGTTTCAGACAGAATTACAGGATAACAGAATGACAGACAGGACAAAAACAATATGCCCCCCGATCTTCGATCTCGGGGCATGAAAATAGTACATTCGAATCCTAGCGATATAATTGTAGACTGCCTATCACTACCGCCTCCCCCTTATACTCCTCTGCCACAACATTCATTTCGTTCCTCCAAGCATCGAGAAGTATCGCCTTATGACATCTGCTCCAATTGCTACACGTACAGACATTGGAGGTTCCAATGCACTGCAGCCCCAAAATCTAGCAACCAAAGTACAAACAACTCAAACCAATAGATTGATAGAGAAGTTTGTAAATTTTCTTGACGGGTCAATTTTGAAGGACCAGATTAATTCATTTTTACATCACGCAGAATATTTTGATATTCATGGCATTGCATACCCAATAGTGGAAAGGACATGAAAGGAAATTTAACAAACAAAATATCTTGATAATTGGAGAAGTATAAATAGGTGCAATTGAATTTGTTATTTATGCCAATAAACATGGTTTTGCTGTTCCTTTTCAGAATGTGCCTACTCCGATGAGATTCAAATATCGGCACTTGAACATGTTGAATTTGTTGATGATTCAATTTCAGATCTTTTGAAATCAGGTTGTATAGAGAAAGTTCCTTTTCAGCCATTTGTTGTCAGCTCTCTTTAAATTATTTCACTCAAGATTGTTTTCTTCTTAAATTTGATTCAAAACCAGGATACCATTACGGTGAATTGTACAGAACACACCTCACCTATGAAAGGTGAAGATAACGAACAGTGATCAATCTCATAAATCCTATAATCAATACAAAATAGAAAGTTGGGCAAACAGGTCTAGGTGCTTAGGAAGAATAAGCATCTCCTGTCAACCGGCCATACCCGTCATAAGCCCAATATCTTGATCAGGTAAGCGGAGTTATCCGTAGTCAAAATCAGTGTGCCAAGAACGTCCTAACAATCGGTATGATACACACCAGACAGCATTTGATGGAAAGATGTATTCTATTGCTTCAACGTTTTAGTGTACGGGTTGACTTCAACACCCTACATTTTTACCAAATGCTTAAGACCAATGGTTAAGCACTGGTGGTAATGTTATGGTATCAGTGTTGTTGTGTACCATTATGACGGTTTGGTTGTTGCCTTGATAACGAACACTGCTCAAAATTTTCAAATTTTGTTCGCAATACAGAAGCAGGGATTTTTTTCAAATGAAGAAAAGTCCAATTTTCAGCGTCAGCATTCAATGGAATGGCTTGCCCTGATCTGGTATTCCAAGGATTGAGGATTGAAAACAAAGGATGACTATATGACTGGCAAACTACTTTTGAATTTTTCGACAGTATGTGGGGTTCACAAACAATCAACAGATTTGTGAGCGTTCACAATGCTAAATTACATAGATTTCAGTCTTTATATTGGTATTTTACCACAGAGGCAGTAGAAGCTTTTTTCGCAAAATTGGCACAATGAAAACAATTTGATGGTTCCTCCAAGTTACATGGTTTGTAGAACGATCATGAATACATTTGTATATACACTTTACAGAGTATTTTACAAAGTATTTGACAGACATGATCCTTTCAAGTTATAGGACTTGATAAGAAGGGCAGGGTCTGGTTTCGATGGATCTTTTACAGATTTAATTTCAAATTTTTTGTGTGTCATGGTAAAACATAAGCATAATCCTAAAAGGATGATTGCTAAAGTTATGATACATATGCATGTCTGATGCAATTTACAATGCAATATGAGCACAAAATCAATTAACAACATGTTACAATGCGCCATTTCGACCAATCATCGAGTGCTCTTCCAACGTGTTGACTGGCAATGAAATGAAATATCAAGAATTTTAAATTTTATGTAAACATTTAAAGTTTTAATGATTAAATTTGACATACTCAACAAACTTAGACGGTATTCTTTAGATTAATGGTCCAGAGGGTTAAAAGGGCATGAATACATTGTACGACCTTGGTACCAAATATATTTAGATTTTTAATTAATAATATGATAGCATTAGATTCGTGTAAAACATAACAACAAACCTTTTCAAGGCCTGACGTAAAAGATACATGTATATTTCAGACATTTAATCTTTTCATTTTCAAAACAAGGCACGAACCCAGTTTACGTTTACATGTCACGTGACTCAACCTTCGGTGGAAAAAACCCTACTTTTACTGTTTTTTTGTTTGTTTTTTTTACTTATACTTACTCCCTAAATTGATTTATCATTTTAACCAATATCGAAATGTTGAATGCTTTTGGCATATTTTTTTTCTTGGGTTCTCACCTCCACACGTGGTTACCTGGGTATGACAAATGTGTTGACAAACACGATTTTGGGAGTCAGATGTTTTGTAAATACAAAGTATATCTTGTGTAAAAATATTTTGAATCGGCTTCTTTATTTCTATAACAAACAACTGTCGATTTCAATTGATGAAAAATTGTGCCCATGTCCCTTTAATGGACGATTAACATATTCAGAGACACAGTTTTACATTCATGGATAACTAAATGTAATATTTAAAAAAAAAAAAACCCATTGTTTTGTAATGAGCAAATTTGATTGGCAGAAACGTTGACAAGCCGCAAGACTTTCTTCAATCATGACGTCATAGTCGAATGACGCAAAGTATAACTTCATATGTCATAATTCCTTGATGTCACAAATTCATAACTAACCTATTTGCTTTTAAAACACACATTAACTACCTCGTGTTTCACTATATTTGACCACCTGATCACTCCATTTTTATCCCAGTGAAGTGTTTAAAATAGTAATTTCTGTCTGGAATAGAAAACTCAAAGAAGACGTACAATCGCAGGGGTAGATTTACAATCTCAAAGTAGGAATACTATTTGCAAACGAAAATTCTGCCTTGAGTAATGAACAAGAAAGACAAATAAATAGGGAGATTTACAGAATGAAGAAAATTAAACTTGGAAAACCATTTTCAGTGTATTTATTTAGAATGTAATTTCATATTACACGACAGACATCACAGACAACTGTAACAAACATTTTCTTGAAAGAGAACAAAAGTTATGGAAAGTAATAACAAGAACACGTGATGTGACCCGTCTCTGATGAAGTCCACTGATATAAATCATTAGTATATGATCAAGATTTACATTGTGGAATTAAGTGTTGTGTAATTAATGTACAGGTAAAAAAGGATTGCTTTCGCTAAATCAAATGGTGATTTATGTGAAAATACATATTAAATTGAAATCCATATAAAAATATACTTTTAAAGACATTCTGTAAGAGTTATGGACAATGTATGAATCTGATGATCAAAGAATGATAATAGTGCCAAATGTTTTGCATATCTACGGGGTGACTTCATAATTTGCCGGACTAATGTTCAATAATTTCACCATTCTCTTGTTGAGGAACCAGCACGTGTCACCAGATTGTAATTGTTTCTCAACTGCTTTCAATTTCAGTCTTTGTTTTCCTTTCTGAGTACACTTAATTTTTGCAATTAATTTCCCCTTCCTTGACAGTTGTTTCACTATCTTGCATTTGACATTAGCAAAGTGACCTGTAAAGTAAAGAAAAGATTTATATATTAAAACATTGTCAAATTTGTTTCAAGACGAATATAAACAGCTTCCTTTCAGTGCTTCGAATACACTAAATGTTGTCACAGATATTAGCATTGCTTTGAATTTCTTGTTACTCCAATAAACATCATGTATACAAATGCTCAATTATACAGCAGTTCACGAACAATGTTATGAATATCATAAGAAAATCGTCATCTACGAATATGGACGAAAGGTTTTGTGGAAAAGAGCAATAGGTTTATGAGCCTCAACAGTTTCATTTAATTAAGTTCCTGAATACAGATTTTTTAAAGATTGCATCTTTTTAAGGTTTTGAACCCTCCCGTCAAAGCCAAGAGGTACAGTCACCATAAGATTTACAATTCTAGGTCTCCTTATTCCAGATATTTGATGAAAGGGGGTCTCCTTATTCCAGATATTTGATGAAAGGGGATCGTAGGAGTTGTGCGATTGATCCTCTTTGTTATCCTCACCTTTCAGGAGTTAAAAAGGGGTTGATTATGTTCAAACATTAATTTTCAAACCCAAAATCCTGCTCGAGGTTTTGTTTAAAAGTAAGACGATCTGTGATGGGATAACTTAAGCTTTGTAATGAAATTAAGCGTAATGTATTCTTCCCCAAAAGATTACTTATCCACCGCATACTTGAAATGTCGTGTAAATGTACTGCTAGATATCAAGATATCTTTTTTTTCTATCATCGCAACACATGTGCATCAAAATTTATTTATTTATTTTTTCATGGAAATTCAATATCGTTTTAGTACTATCGCGAGGTATACTACTTAAATATTCCTCAAAATGTGATATTATTGAGACACACACCAGTGAGCTTTAACTTGCAACAATGTTGTATATCATACATAGATGAATTACAAGATTATGTTTAATAGCTTAACGAAACACTCTTCCCATGGGCCTTCGACCCTCGGAGGGAATGTTATCAAAGTATGCAACACTATCGAGTTATTCATCTAATACAAAAAATCCCCACTGAACCTAAAAGATACGCTGACCCATTCATATATTCAACGGTGTGGAAACACAAAATAGCATCTAACTCGTTCAAATATTCAACAGTGTCATTATACAAAAGCCTAATCGAACACCCCCTTCAGTCATAAACTAATGAGCTTGTGAGACAGTTGCTCACGTAATTTCATTCTTCGGATAGGAAATATTTTTCACCGAAAGCAAATGTAGAGAGGTCCAGAGTTCAGGGGGAGGACAGTGGTAGCGTTTTAATTGATACTTTACAAATGTACTGAGATGTAGAAGCAGCCAAACACACCGCAACATAAAGTTGATATCTATAGTGACAAATTGAATTGATGTAAAGTTGAATTTAAACAGTGAATAAAAACAGCACGTACTTAAAATTCCGGTATACTGTTTCCGCTGTCGGCCGTAAAACTCTGCCTTCACTTGGAGACCTCTCCGAGTATCGCTCAGACCTAAGCTAATTCCATCTGCGTTGCACTGGAAACTCGGAATTGCCTTGGATGTTTCCGCAACAAACGTTTCTTGGGTCGTCTTTCCTGCAAACTTTTCTATTTTGATAGTTGTAATTGATTTCTGTTTGGAATCAATATTCGCCGACATGGTGCATCCTATTTAAAACAAATTGCATAATCAGGATTATACTGTTTGCATAACTAGAGTGCCCTCATTTGCATTTAAAAAAACCACCTAGGATATTGACAGTTTGGGAGTGCATAATTACGTTTGAATAAAATACTAGTAGATCATTTTTATGTTTGATTTTGACAGGCATTGTGAGTGTTGTAAGGTGAAGATAACGAACAGTGACTAATCTCATAACTCCTATAAACAATACAAAATAGATAGTTGGGCAAACACGGAACTAGTTTGCTATTTTATGTGCGTCTAAAATCTCCCAAGAGTTAAAAAGACTCACCATCCTTCTGCTGTGTTATTTTGATAATATTGTACATTTTGGACTTTTCCATAGGCAGGTCAAAGCACATCTCCACGGAGGATATATTGACAAGGAATGACGGAAACTGACTTTTTGGTGTAAAGGAATTCGATGACGTCTTGCGTCTTTGCTTTCCTTGTTTCCCTTTCCTCTTCCCTTTCTTCACTCTGGGCAATCTCGCATATGCTATCCGTTTCCTGTTTCGCTTTGATGGCAAAGGCAGAAAAGGTTGGGGATCGTATGATGGTAAAGACGTACCTAAACCTAAAGGGAACATGATCAGCCATAAGATAAGCTAAATAATAACCTATTCAGATTTGAACTCACCCAGGTACCATTGAATGTAAAATAGCTCTGCTCTATATTCATTTAACAGATTGAAAGCATTACCCTATTTTTGTACAGTCGTGTTAAAACACATACAGAATGATGCAATAAATGTATTTACGGACTTCATTAACTGTTGATTTTAATAATTTTAATGGTAAAATAATTCTCAACATAGAAAAGCAACAACTCCTGCAAAAAATGACAAGGAAGCACAACAGCTGGTTAATAGTATAATTTCTGTTTAGGCCAAAAAGAAAATATATGTTGGTTTCCACTTTCCCTACCGACCCTAAAAATGTGTACCGACCTTAACACATTTGTTTCCATTCTCACAGATTTTGAAAATGTCATCACTACAACAAGAGTATATTGTCTTGTTTATCAAATTATTTATTATGCACTAATACTAGACAGATTCCAAAACACAGAAGCAGTTTTTGTTTAAAGTAAAGTGAAGAAATGAATTGATTCATCGTATAACTTTTATTTGATTACTAAATAATCACTTTATTTTATGCATAGTAGAATACTAAATCATTAGAAGATTATTCAACCTATAAAATCAACAACAACAAAAATCCTCCCTACCGACCCTTAAAAATGTTGAGGTGAAAGTGGAAACCAATATGTATATATATATTTGGCCTTACGTCACTGTGGGTTTTTTTTTACCGGATGTTGAGTCCTTACCTCCCCCTACGTATGACGATCGCCCTGGCAGACCCGCAATCCGGCTATACATTGAAGTGGAAATCTGCCTATTAGGATTGTACATCAAAGCATTCCCTGTAGAGAAAATACATGAATATAGAACTAAATCTGTCAAATACAAGTAGACGGTCTAGATATTAAGTATAGATATATTTCATACATGGACCACATTGACAAGGAAAACATTGAAGCGGATCTGTAGAAATAATCTGAGGGTGGAAGCAAGAGATTATATCTATTTACATATGATAAATCTCTCTCTCTCTCTCTCTCTCTCTCTCTCGTATGTGATTCCAGTAACCAGGATTTGTAATACAGAGTGGAATTACTTACTATGATTTCTTAGTTTTGAATTCATAGATGTATGATACTAGGAAACATGGGGTAAGATTATGCTCCAAATGCCATATTGATAATGCAGATAAGAGGGAAGGTTCAAATACATTTCCTTTGATTTTCAATGGATATTCGAATGCAGCACTCGCGCGCCTTGGTTATGGGCCTTTAATGATGTTAGGGGTATTTACACGGCAGTTTTAATATCAAGGATTTATCCCTGTCATATTAGCAAAAACAAAAGTCCAGCGAGAAGAAAAACATACATACTGTCATCAGATGACAAGTATAATGGTGATATGCTTTATAGTATTTGATGCAATATTTAAAGATATATATAGCAAAGAGGTAAGCATGAAAGATTACTGAGCATTTCAAAAACAATCTTAGTATTTGATGTTGATTTTCTATATACTTTTGGGGGGAGGGAGGCAAATGGTAATACATATATGTGTGTATTTACTTTCTACTGCTAAATCTTGATCACTATCGACGCTCCTCAGACTAGGCTTCAAATCGTCAGGAATTGTCACAACCATTGATGTCAGCGGAGTGACAAATTGATACTATAAGATAAAACGGTACAAAATCTTAGTAATGCACTAATTAGATGATTGTTTAAGAATATCAATATTGTTTAAATAATACGTAACGCACACAATTCGAACTTCGGGCATACAGTAAAATAATCATATATACTGAGTTACGAATATAACTCATTTACCTTCAGAGACATGGCCAAAATTTTCTTGTCGATGTCTTTTATTTCATTTTTATCATCTAGTGAATCTTTTTTACGTAATAACTGCTTAATAGTAAGGTACGCCCAAACATTCTCCATTATGCTGCGTTCTTTGGGTTGGGGTTCCGCGGTTGGAGCTGGCAGAATTGGCGGTGTGGGTGGAATGATGCAAATAACAGGTCTCCTGAGTGCCACTCCATCCCTATCAAATCCTATGGCTGATACATCTACTCCGTCTTGCAGTTTACTTACATCATTTACCTGTCCTGCAACAATGAGTTCTGATCCGCGAAAAAACGTGTTAAAATTTGTCTTTGTCACTGTGGAGTCATTTA
This sequence comes from Ostrea edulis, assembly GCF_947568905.1. NCBI lineage: Eukaryota > Metazoa > Mollusca > Bivalvia > Ostreida > Ostreidae > Ostrea > Ostrea edulis. Next base: position 28,858,272 of record NC_079170.1, read on the forward strand.
AAGAACCATCAACGTATTTAAAAGAGACATTTCGCATTAGAACTGTTGATATTTCTTGGTAAAATCCAGATATTTGCAGAGCGGCATCAGAATCTTCGTAAATTTTCTTGCCAAGACCGTTATTTTGGGCCGCAACTTTCTTGGTAAATCTAAAATCAGCGCCTCGCCCAAACGCTAAACTGAAAATTGGAATATTAACTTCGTTGAACTTTTTGACATTTTGAAGAATTTTGAAAGTGTTTGTAACCCCTGACGTTGGTTGGCCGTCTGTAAGGAAAACCAAAACGGGTGCTCGAGAATCCCGGGTTTCTTTGGTCAGTAGCTGTAGCCCCTCTGTCATCGCTAGATTAATGTCCGTACCTTCAAAGTCAATGTGATACTAAATTAATTTACAAACATCTATTTTACTTCACAATATTTATCTCAACTATCTAAGAAGAAACAACACACATTAGTAAATACATGTAGCATGATAAATTACCCCGTTTAGCGCAAAATAGCAATTTTATTGCAAATTTATTGAGGGAAAAGTCCCATACTGGAGAGAAAAATGATAAAGTCCCGTGTGGAATTCAAACTCAGCAGATGTCCTGTCCCACGGTAGCAGCTCTGTGCATTGATTTAAATGGATAAGGGATGTTTATCAGAGTTGGGGTATTTTTGTGCATTTACTTTCAACATATATAGTGACGAAGCGTTATACATGTATAATAATGTTTTATACAGGCACTATGCTAAAATAGTAGTCAAGGGTTTAACTAATAGTGCACGAGCCGAAGGTAAGGGCACTATTTGTTAATAACCCTGGCTACCCTTTCGCCATATTGTATGCATATCACCATATTAATATAATTATCATACTGAAAATCCAAACCGACTCATTTTGCTTTGCAGACGTTACTTATTAATCAGGCTCCATTCAATCAAACGTTTCAATGACGTCCGATTTCGTTTAACGCAATTTTAGAATGCGATTGTTTTATTGTTTAATTTTGTCTGCTCTCACTCATTTCTTCTGCGATATAAAGATCAATACTTGCCCATTTCTATAACGATTCGACTAGTCTAAATTTCTAAAAACCCTTCTGCGTACTTCTGTTGGTGGCGTGGTAGTCTTTAGATCTCGGGCTCGCTAGATAGTTCGACTTCGGTTATCGACAGGAATATCTTAATCTCATGGCTCCATAGCACCCTTACACAATATCAATCCTCATGGCCCCACAATACCCTTACACAATATCATTTCATGGCCCCACGGTAGCCTTACACAATATCATTTCATGGCCCCATAGTACCCTAACACAATATCAATCCTCATGGCCCCATAGTACCCTTACACAATATCATATTATGGCCCCACAATAACCTTACACAATATCATTTCGTGGCCCCATAGTACCCATACACAATATCAATCCTTTTAAGACTGCAATAGATAATCAACGATATAGAGAGAAGATGTCAGGAAGTACAATAATGTTTTTTAATGATACGTCTAGGTCTTAATAAAAATATGTCATAATATTCTTACTTCCATCGGCACCTGTGTTCCTGATAAACGTTTTAGCATTTTCAATATTAGCACTCGTAGCTTGGACCAGTTCTCTACGCCAAAACTTCAGCCTATCGTCAAAAGCTATTAACATCAAGCGGTCATTTGAATTGATCTCGTCCAAGATTTTCAACATAGATTCCTGGAGTTGCTTCATCTTATTTCCGGTCATGGATCCGCTCCGATCTAGAATGAAAACTATGTCCATCGCCATGGGATTCAAATCAGCAGGAGACAGATAGTGAACGAAGAAGCCGTCCATTACCTACAGATAGACAAAGAATAGTTTTAGTTGCAGGATTTGCTATACAAGGTTGGTTCGTTGGTTGTATATTGTTTAACGTCCCGCTCGAGAATTTTTCACTCATATGAAGACGTCAACATCGCCGGCGAAGGGCTACAAAATTTAGGTCTACGCTCGGCGCTTACGGCCATTGAGCAGGAAGGGATCTTTGCCGTTCCATACCTGTGACACGAGGTCTCGGAATTTGCAGTTTCATCCGAAGGACCCCCTCAATTAGTCGCCTCTTACGACGACCAAGGGGTACTGAGGACCTATTCTAACCCGGATCCCCACGGCATATAAGGTATACAAGCCTAGTTGTTTGCAATATAAGGTATACATGTGAAAGCAATGGAAACATACCTGTAGAGTGATTTACTGAAAGTACTCAATCATCATTGTCTTATATCCCTCCTAATTCAAACCAACATTGTATCCATTGCATCTATCTATTGAATTTCTACATGTTTTCTTTATAGAAGTTATTCGATTTTAATAAAAGTATTAACAACATTTAAAAAGTAAAGATTTTCTAAATAAATTGCATTTTCTATATATGATCAACTAAGTCCCACGCGGACACCAAAACTGAACCTTGAGGCAAGGGGCCGTAACTTGCACATCATACAAATGCAAATCTGCTTGATATCCTTCATTAAAGAACATTTTCTATTTCATTTCAATACATATTGTAAATGACCAATTTAGCCCAACCCTTGTACCTGAACCATGGGGGTGGTGAATTTCACAACTTTGGTAGAGGGCTCAATGCTCTTTATAATCATGCAAACATTTTGACTCAGTAAAGAAGATTTTCTGAGATAAAAATATCAATGCATTTCAATATATGATTAATTTAGTCCCACCCTAGGGCCATGATCCCAGGGGTTTTGGTAAATGGCGCAATGCTCATTATAATCATACACACATTTTTGATGTCTAGAAGTAAGGAAGAGGATTGTCTAAGATATGATGTATTTTCAATATGTGACGAACTTAGCCCCACTCTGGGACCTGAACCCTGAACCCAGCAGTCATGAATGTCATAGCTTTGGTAAAAGGCCGATTAGTTTGATTGATTGCTGTTCAGGAATAAAGAAGACGATTTCTGAAGATTACATTCATTTGGATGGTTCTGTTCACACTCCTAAGGCAAGGTCCATGAAATTCACATTTTCTATTCTCCTTGACCCATAGATGATACATACCAAAACTGGTTAAAATTGTTTTAAACGTTCCAGGGAATAGGCTAAAAATGTTCAAATGTTTACGACCAACGCACAAAGAACGAAAACAGCTAGCAATAGGTCAAGTGAGTGACTCAAGTGAACCAAACAGATTTGTGCTTTATTTGCTACAGTTTGAATATAAAGGTCCCAGACTTGGGGGGTAGACTTATTCATTTATTATCATATGCGTGAAATCAATTACCAGAACTTCCCCGGAGTCCTTCTCCCGCTGAATGTCATACTGCACAACAAATTGGCCGGAAATGCCTTGTTCAGACAGAGCCTCCTGTTGAGACCTCGTTAGAAAATAGGAAATCTTCACTTCAGTTGGTGATACATGTACTATTTCGGCATCGCTGTTTTTTCCTGTTGAAATTAAAGTAACGAAAAATGTCAAGAGCCCAGTTCTAGACAAATATCACTTCTTGTAAGTAGGAACGTGTTATATTAACAATGTAAATACTGTTGAAGAGGAATGATTTCTCAGGCCATTGTTTTCTTGTTGAAAGGGGAGATTTATAAATAGGCATACGTTGTTTCTTTTGTTATTATATATATATATATATATATATATATATATATATATATATATATATTGTAGAGAGGGTTTTTTTTAAAATTTAGTATTATGTAGTGTTAAAACGATTTAAAAAGCTCAATTTTAATCATTTATAAATGGTCATGAATGAACTGGTAGTAATCAATGATGTTTTAAATTGGAAAAATAGTATCTCCCCCTCCCCCATATGGTGTACGCATATCCAATCTAATTAGGATCAGATCCTAAGATACGCTCACAATCGCTACAATCTTACGCAAAGTATACGGTGCGGATCTAAGAAGTCTGATTTTAATTAGATTTTAAACATATTCTTGATACCGTACTCTTACCCTCTTGTTTGCCTGTTAGTAAGTCGTTTCGTAACGGTGGTACATTGACAGTTGTTATGTTGCGGTATTCCTCGATGGAGACATCGATTCTAAAATCCTCCACAACTTGGCCTGGATTGATATAAATCAACTGTTCGTAATTCCCCACTCTCCTGCGTAACAGTTCCCTGTACGTTAATTCGAATGTCACTTTTTCGCCGGCTGCAACGTTTATTTGAATTTGAAATTTATTGGAATCTCTCGGTCTGCAAGAAATAAATAAATGACCGTATCCATAACACACCTTTCATTTGACAATGCATTAGGAATTAGACATGTTATGAGTTTTCGCAAATTCATTCAACGGGAAAGCGACAGACAAAAATAACTAAAACATACTTTGCAACTATATGCCCGGCACTCTGACCACGTGACTTCGCCCTATCGTATTCCTTCTTTGCTTCTTCCTTCTCCTTGACTTTACCCGTATATTCGGTTCCTTTTGTGATCCTTGGCAAGAACAAGAACAAAAATTCAAATTACACAGTTCCATACCAATTTTAACAATTAATTTGACTCTTCCGGTCTGCATTCATTAGTCTAGCAAGAGTTCGAACTATTAACGCTGTTCAAACTGACTGTATGTTACAGTTAAACTTTCATTATGAGATAGATGTTTAGATGACTTACAATTTGAAGGCTGTCATGAAAGCCTCGTTTGGAAGTGTGACGTCAAAGAGAGCTTCAGAAGCACGCTTGCTGGGGTTGACGACTTTGCTGGTGATCACTGTCTTTGAGAAACGATATTTAATCTCCGACTTCACGTGTAAAAAGTAGATTTGTGGCTTTTCTTGTTCCGTACTCTGAAAAATAAGAATATTTACAAATTTTCTTGACTGAACTTACAATGCAATCAAACTGCAGAATGGCTTTTTGTTGTCAATGTACTATCACACATCGATTTAAAATCAGCTGCAAAACTGTAGCTCTCTAGGGAAAGCGTCGACAAAACTGTAGCTCTCTAGGGAAAGCGTCGACAAAACTGTAGCTCTCTAGGGAAAGCGTCGACAAAACTGTAGCTCTCTAGGGAAAGCGTCGGGACTGTAGCTCTCTAGGGAAAGCGTCGGGATGCACCAAGATGTACCTTAGATCTCGTTATGAAAATCTACGATTTACAGAATATTTTTCTAGATATATGCCAAAATAATTCCAACATATTTTTGTACTCCTTTTGAATGTCACTCACTTGGGCAAAGATTGGTGGGATATGTTAAAGATGTCACTCACTTAGGCAAAGATTGGTGGGATATGTTAAAGATGTCACTCACGTAGGAAAAGATTGGTGGGGTATGTTAAAGAGTTGCAGATCAAGTCGTTATAATATCCTTCAATTTCTTGCACACAAATCAGGTTTAATATCTCCATCAATTTACATCGCCATCTCGAGAGTTTTATTTTAAAGAATTCCTAGTATATTTACCTACATTCGTGTCAAGAAATAACTTCAATGATTAGTTAAAGTCCTATTCCAACAAAACAAATAAAAACTTGCATCTTCAACAAAGGTCTGCTTGATCAATCTCAAGTCTCTATGTTAAATTTGTCTTCTTTCATGTATCTGCTATTCTAATGTAAACATAGAGTTTATACGCAGCCATGTTGGATTTTCAAGAAAGTCAAACCACATTCAGATATTCATATTCAGATGCTTCATTTCATCTATATTTACGAACAAAAATATTTAGTTACTTGTCATCATTTTCCCCAACAAAGATTTTTTTCAGTGAAATATTCCAGATGAAATAAGTTCAGTCCAGTTTGAAAGAATAATTTGAAAATTGTATCAAATCAAAGACTCCAATAACGCACCAAACACAAATTTCAACCTTCAAGAAGTAATTTACGTCTAGTAGACCTATAGAATTGTTTTAATTTACATAGATCGGTTATTTGTATAAACCGAAAGCCGGGAAACTGGAAACCATATACAATTACACTGTATCATCAGGGTGCGAATTGAATGGGAACCTTGTGCATCATGACTATATGTAAAACATCAAACTTCATTGAAATTGTTTTCAGTCGGAATGGGGCTTTAATATAAACACTTGAAGGTACAAATGTACATGTACAAGTACAATGGGAAAACACGTTCGATTTGGGTTTTTTTTTTAATTCGGTTTTGGATATATTAGATCTGTGAAGATAGAATGAAATGTGCGCAGAAAAAAATAATTGCCCTGAAAATCTATAATAAAAGGTTTTAATAGCGGGTGGATTCGTAGCTTCCTGACCCATTTCATTTCTCTTTTAACAAAAAAAAAAAAAAAGAATTACATGCTATATTTTTTAAGGTGGTACTACATATTAAAGGTTCATATTATATTTACCTTCAGGTCTATCTCTTGACAACAAGCAAAAATAATGCTGCATACTAGTAATATCCCCAGTTTTAACATCGCGTCCATTCTGTGCATCGTCCACAGCTGAAATGATGTCTCGAACTTCAGTCTGTTTATATACACTTCCAGCAAAAGTGAGCGTGTGCAGAATCTAAAAATAGAAACAGTTGTTACTGCAACAGTGACCGGAAAATTCGTGTGCGGATTGAACGCAAGTTTTGCATACGTCATTGGTGACCTTGCAGACAAAGTTCTTGTTGTTTGAAAGAAAAAAGGGTATTTCCCGACGAATACAGTTCACTTAGTGCTTTTGGGTGAAATATTTACGCATTATATATATTCAAATAAAATTTCTTTACTTACAGTGTATTACAATGAAATGATTAGTTTATTGATATTTCTATTTTATATTGCATGACCCCTGAGAATCTAACTTTAAATGGTGAATAAACATAAAATATATGTACATGTATGTGAATACAATATAACACATGTATGTGAATACAATATAACACATGTATGTGAATACAATATAACACATGTATGTGAATACAATATAACACATGTATGTGAATACAATATAACACATGCTTTCTTTGTTTTTCCTTTAGAAATCATCATATACTCAATTATATGTCAGTGCGTATTCAATTGCTAGAACAATTGGATTGTTTTATTATCCAAATTAACTCACAAATATTAGCATGAATTTGTAAAGTTCCTTCTTGTGCCGATAAATCTGAATGAATCTTGCCTAACCGATGCATAGAATATCACGTATATGTATGTGAAACCATAATTGCGTGTATTTCTTCCTCGGTCATTACTTCTGGGTTGTTGTTTGTTTTGTTTTTTTTATTTATTTATTCATTTATTTAGGATGCATCTACCCCTACCTCCCAATTTTTTCAAAATTTACGAAATGAACTCTAGCATCTGTCTGAAACAATATGTTAAAGGAACACAGACCCAATTACCGTACTATGCATGGATATATTCTTGTAAAGTGCATCTACCCACAAGTCAATGGCGTCTAATTCGCACCGGAAACACTTGACTTCGGAAGTGACGTTTTGGCCAAAAACTGTAACTGTCACATCAGTTAAATAAATATTTTCACGTAGAGTTTTTATATATGACATGCGTTCCTTGTGTTTTCCATACCAAATAATATCGAACAGACCCTTATTTGATATTCTCCGCGTAAGAGCAACGGATAACTTAATATTAAAGACAGGGGTAAGGTGATCGCGGTCACTTTGAATCAGGAGATGCGTATTTCACACGTGAAGTGACAATCATCGCCCTCCAACGCAATAAATCCAGGTCAAGCCGACTTTCATATGATTATATAATATCTACTTCACCATATACGCAAATAGTCTTACATGACAATCCCTATAGCTTCATGCAGCAATATTCGCACATAATAAGAATCATAAGAAGTAAAACTCTCGTTTTTATTGCAGTTATTCTCGTAGAACAATACACTCTCGTCGAACAACATGTGTTCCCTTGCAGGAGGTGTTTGTGCACATTAAAGAGGTCAAATTCCAGACACGTGGAGGTTGGGGGAAACCCCTAAAGTTTATGGTTTTATTTTTTCCTCCGCCGCATCTGCTCGAGCGCTTATCTTTAGATTAAGTACACTAAGCCTATGTTAAGGATCCTCGTATTTTCAAACAAATATCCTTTTGGTCTATAAGTTATCATTTTATAAATTACATGTACCATTTGAATCAGAAGTTTTGTGTATATAAATAGCTAAATCAAGTAATCGGAAGTACCATAGTGCATGTATAAGAGCATGAGAAATGAGAAAAGAGGCTGATTCTTAACACAGTCTGCACGACCTATGTACACTAAACAAGTACATTCGATAATACTGTAGTTATAAAGATTGATCCTACAATAGAGTACCATACACGAGGTTTCTGCAAATTTCTGAAAATAGAAATTATCAGCCAAAACATTAATCTAGCTCATGATCCTGTATTTACAGAGTCGTACAAATACACCATAAATAGTCCTCCAACAACGAACAATTTGTTTTGTGCTGAAAATATACAGTTACATTACCCCAAATCTAGCTGAATTCAAAATTTACATAAAATTCACACATGTAGGGTAGTCATTAACTTATACAATGTATAGAGCTCAAACGATATATTTACTACCATACCACTTCATGCAGTCAGTGCACACACGAGTATTCATGGTATCGGTAATAGGCTTTTCAGAGAAGATTTCGGTCGGTGGTCTAGGTATAGGGTGTTGCTAAAACACGGAACGGAAAACGTAAAATATTGTATGTAATGATACAAGATAATTTTGATGCAAAGCTAAGATTTTCAGTATTCTAAACTAGTTACAAAGAAATGCATGGAATTTGTGATAACATGTAATATCTTATTTAAGATTGGAAACAAAATCAAGAAACAATACTCATATATGTACTATCATTTATGTCAGAACACTTTTAAAACAGTTTTGGAAAAAAATATAAATGTATGATAAAGCCATACTTTAGATTTCAATATTGGATGCGTTCGATTAAATTGTAGAAGAACTTAAAACAAATCATTTTAAAATCACCAGGTGCGCCTCAAAAGATCTTAAACTTCCAAAAGTGCTACATATATGTACAACATGTATATCACGGATGTTCAAAGAAAACATGTCTATTTAAAAAATGCTAGAGCCAACAGCTTTATCAAAAATGATTGGCTGAAGTTTAAACACTGAAACATTATCTATTCGTATATCAGATTGCAGCATATTCACTTGAAGATTCTATTAATTTTACACCAGATTTCATTACTAAAATACGGTTAAACAGGGTACACCGTTTCGAGGGCGTTGCACCCTGGGCCCCCATTAAGGTGAACTGAAGACCCCAAAGCGACCAACAGATCCCTTGTGTCAAAGATATTTTCCACGCCCCTCTGAATTGAAATCCCAAATCCGCCCATTGCCCATGAGGCAATTTGCATTGAAGAAGCTAAATTGATTCATAAAATGTTAAGGTATAATCATGAATATTACTAGATTTTGAGTTTCAATTGATTGCAGAAACCAAACATGATGCAGAAATGATGGCGGCTGACTTTTGCACGCCGCAGATTTTAAACAAGGCAATAACCAAAATATACACATAAATATTTCCAGCATATTCAAACCCAAATAACTTAATTGTTTTAGTCAATTCATTTCATTGATATCTGGAAACCACAGGCATAATATTATGTTTACAGGAAGACAATTTTTTTCATTATAGATATTTAAAACGTCGAGTGCCTGTGCTGGAAACTCATAACGAGTTGTTTCTATATTTTACACACTACCATTCCGGGGAGTACTTGTTGAAAAAAATTCATTTAGAATCGTGAATTCATAATATCTATGTAATTAAATGACTAAAAATGAAAGATTAATTACAGTAATCAAGACTTATATTCATATATTATTAAAATCTTTTATTCAGAACAGTATGTTCTTTCTATCCTCTACCCATACATGTAGGTGTCGCTCTTCGCCAACACTTCTCACTGTGTACAAGTCAATGGCTGTAGCATATATTACGATCATTAAATAATGGCAGCTGACCTGATAAGATTTCAAATAATTGTCTGCTTGTCTGTGTTTTTTAGATAATGATTAAACGCACAGTGGTATAATTTCGATGTCATTTGTTGTTGTTTACCGGAAATGAATGATAAAACGACCTCAAAGTTTTAAAAATTATTATAATAAACGTACCAAACAAGAATATTTGATTGATTGACTGTATATTGTTAAACGTCCCATTCAAGAATTTTTTACTCATATGGAGACATCACCATTGCCGGTGAATGTCTGTAAAAATTTAGCCCTATGCTCGGCGCTTACGGCCTTTAAGCAGGGAGAGATCTTTATCGTGCCACACCTGCTGTGACACGGGACCTTTGTTTTTGTGGTCTTATCCCATTTAGTCGCCTCTTACGACAAGCAAGGGGTACTGAAGACCTATTCTAACCCGCATCCCCGGGGTGGGGTACTGAGGACCTATTCTAACCCGGATCCCCGGGGTGGGGTACTGAGGACCTATTCTAACCCGGATCCCCGGGGTGGGGTACTGAGGACCTATTCTAACCCGGATCCCCACGGGAACCAAACAGAGATAACGTTGTAAATTATCAAGTTAATGAGTCTTTCAAGTTACATGTAATTTGTCGTCTTTTCGACTTTTCATTTTGTCGTCTTTTCGTTATTTCGGGGCGAAACGTCGCTAATTATCGTTTTGTCGTCTTTTCGTTTTGTTGTCTTTTCGCCTCGACAAGACGACAAATTGTAAAGTGACACAAGTCAGCCATCATAGGTTTTAATGGCGGACGCGTGAATAGAGTATATTTCTTTGCCAATGCATGAAATGGAATTCAACGTCTGGGCCGAAATGTGGAACGATGTCTGTAAATCCACACACACACAAAACCCACCCCAATTGTGAATGCATAAATTACTGGTGGCTTCTCACCATGAGAGGTGAACAAAGCACAGGCAATGAAGTGTGGATGGCGTGTACTGATCTAATGCACATACCCCCCCCCCTTCCCCACCCACTACATATAGAACCAATAATTTAGATTTTCTCTCTGATCACCTTCATGTGTCGTTCTTGAATAGACAGTTTCTACTTCTGTAAGCTTTTAAGATAATTGCTATCAGTATCTCACAAGTGGTGTTCTCAAAAGTTTGCAGAAGGTAGAAACTGACTATTCAGAATGACTAATGAAGGTGATCGGCAGGGAAATCACATATTTTGGAAAAAGCATTGCTTCTATATTTATTTTTTAATTGGATAAAGGGAAATGTACAAGTATATCCACACTTCAGGTACCTGTAAACAAAGTTGAAAGCGGGGAGTGCATTGATATATCTATATCATTTTGTTGTTTCTATATATTTCGAAATTAATAGATGCCGGTATTTGATATTAAGATTTTTTTTAAAAATCATTCCTTGTTCACACGGTTGTAGTTTTGATATTGAATTGGGAGGGAAAGACACTAAACGAATGGAACTTAACCTTTAGGGTTAGCTGTAGCTCTCTGGGAAAATATTGGGACAGACAAGAGAGCTATAGAGCCACCCCTTATAAAAACTTTTCATTCACGGAGTAGAAAAAAAAAATTGACAAGGCTGAGGTCTTGTATCGTTGTATTTTCGCATTGCTGTCTCTAAAATTTAATATAGAAATATTTTTCCACTACACTTGTGTTCAAACATACCTTCAACATTAAACAAGAAATGTTTGTAAAACACACATGCCCCTCGTGGTGCAAATACACATGTATTATTCAATTGATAGCAATGCCAAATCAATTCAAGATATTGAGCGGACAATATTTTTGAATGTCCAGAGTGAATGTACCCTTGGTCTTTGACCATGTGACCTAAAAATCGACAGGGATCATACACTCCTTAGGATGTACATAGCATGTACTTCCGTACCAGGTTGGTGTCAACCAAACAAATGATTCTTAAAATATAGGGGACAATATATTACTATGTCCAGTTTGACCTTTGACCATGTAAACCCAAGATTTATAGGAATCATCTACTCCTTGTGATGAACCAGTGTATTAAGTTTGATGTCTGTCAAGCAAAGGGTTCTCAAGATATTGAGCGGACAGTTTCTTCCTATGTCCATATTGAATTGACCATCAATAGGGTCATCTTCTACTCATAAACAACCCACACATGACATATTATTACAATCAAGCGAATGGTTCTCAAGATACTGAGCGGACAACATGTGTTCTACAGACAGATCGACCGACCGGGGCATGAATATTCATTAACGCCCTGTGCGGCCCTCACGGCTTATTGATGTAGCCAGTCAAATCGAATCCCGTTGATTGTCTATAATATGCTATTCGAGGAATGTATTTAATCTTCATTTTTCATAAACACAAATATTTGATTTAAGGAATGAATTTATTATTTAATATTTTTAGCGCATGATGCCAAAGTTCTCCGTCTTTGTGTGTGTGTGTGTGTGTGTGGAATTCCTCCATCCAACGAAAAAATAATAAAATCATCCCTTATCATTTAATATTTTAAAACATTGAGTTTATATGATAAAACATTATTTGAGTTGAGTTGAATTAACGAGTTGTTCTTGGACTACATTCTATGTCATTTCGAGATGGGCGTTGTAATTTGTGTATACACAACTTTAAAAAAAAAACTAAATCCGTTAGGCCTAATGGCGACTTCAACGAACTGTTGTTTACTGTTGAGCAAACGGATTTCTTGTGGACTGAAGAATGCAGTTTTAAAAGGATGAGTTAGAGATAAGTCCTGTTGAGAGAAAATTGCAGGGATTTTGTTGAGTGGAACTGGTATTAAGTGCAAAGTTCGATGTCGGTACTAATGGAAAGCGTGGGACACGTGCATAATCAAGATGTGGGATGTCGGGTAGGGTTCTCTTGAGGGTTGTCACGGCTTCCAGGTGGACAAGTGAGTGTTACGGAGGGTTTTTAGAGTTTTATCAGTGAATTCCTAAGGCGTACGGAAGCCTCGTTTCGGTGCCCACTCATAAACATATTTAGTCCGAAATATCTGACATTTTCCTGGCTTTTTTATGATTTTGATATTTACTGTGCCTGGCAGGATTATGGAAGAATATATTATGCCGGAATTCGATACCATAGTCGTTTTAAAGGGCTACGATATTGCAGTAGCGCTGAGGCAGTGTGCGGTGTATCTGGTATTTGGGCTTGTGACATGAAGGAAATTGTCGCAAGGTGGAAACTGGACTATTGTCATCCCCGGTTGAATACATTTAACTCTCATCCCGGAATTGTAGAAGCCATAGGCCTCTGCATTTATTTCAATAAGCCGTTATATGATTGATCAAAGTGATATATATATATATATATATATATATATATATATATATATATATACCCTGTGGCAGAAGCAGACGTGTGTTGTTATATGGGGGGGGGGGGGTCCTCCTCAAATAGCCATGTTTATTTCAGTTTGCATAATTAATCATTATTTATATTTGTTTGTTTTTGTTTAATAAATTTATATAGATCAATAGAATTGTTAAGTTTTTCTTTTCAGGAATCCCTAATCTATATATAAATACGAAGCATTCAGAGGAATCTCCAACATTCCAATAGAAAGTAGTTCCGGCCATTTATTTATTTTTGTTTTTTTCGTTGGATACAATGTTCCAATAATATTTCAACCAATGAAAGAGCGTGTAACATGTAAAATTAAATTATGTATAATGAAAACTAAAACTTTCTCTAGATGTAAAAGTAGCTCTTGCGTATTGAAAAGTAATCCTGATCTGTTATGAAATCCTAGTCCGGTCCTCGTACCCACCACTAATAGCAAAATAACAATTATTTTTTAAACGAACTGGAGTGATTTTATTCAAAATATTTCACTAAAATATCTGTTGCTATATTTGTTCACATAGACATTATTGTTTTAAAATCGATACGAGTATGGAAGTGAACGGGGTTGGATTTGACTGTCAACCTAAGATGGCTACGTCAGTAAACAGAATCATCAATTTTCGGATCGCACAATTTTAAGGTATGTTTGGACACAGGCATAGTGGGAAAATGTGTTAGGAAGTTTTGGATATTAAATTTTTGAGACGGCGATGCAAGAACACAACTATGTAAGGCCTCAACCGTCCACATTTGTTTGCTCCGTAAATTGAAGGTTTTTATGAGGGGTGGATCTGTAGCTCTCTGGTCTGTCCCAATATTTTCCCAGAGAGCTACAGATCTGCAGCTACCGTAAGGTGTGACAGATAGCTATCAATGAATATTCTTTAGTTGAGTTTCATTTTTACCGCCTTCCGTGGGAAGCGGTATTCTTCCTGTCTCTGGACTATGCATTTCCTCTCGGAAGTGATTATTGGAAAATACATATGATATTTCCATTGGTAGAAAAATTGTTCATTGCAAAGGGGATGATTTAGTGCTGATCTAATTTACGTACAACTGAACAATTTTACAAGATTTTTAATCTTTACAAAATGAGAATGAAAAGCAACCTAGTCTAGTATCGCATTCCCGTACTTTTCCAAAAGCGGAGAAACAACCTTGATGCGCCTCCCCCGAGTTTGTCGGAAAGACTGGAGAACTTGTTTTGTCTACAGGCTCTTTGATTTGATTACATTAAAAAGGACTTTAATTCTTTAATCCAGTTTTAAGAGCATTTCCTAAAGATTGTTTCCCTAATTTACTATTTTATTTTGGAAATATTTTGCAAAATGTTGAATGTTTAAATATCGTTTATGAATGTATAAACGAACGACTCGCGTCAAATTATAACCTGAAATAAATTCAAACCGAAGCGTGACTGATTTCCCACATACTTTATGAAGGCTTGGACAGAAACGAGGGGGTAGTAAAGACCGAATGTAAATAACCCCCTCGATGTACCTTGATCACACGTCAGATTATATTCACTGCAACATGCACTGTACATTAAAAAGATGACAGATAGGGTCCTACTCCCGCCCCTAGCTTTAGAAATATTTTAGATCCGCATATGGGGATTTTCGGGGAAATCATGAATCTGTTGGAGAGATTCTGGAATTTATCAGTCTATGTATGTGAACATGACAATACGGGGGGGGGGGGGGGGGGGGGGGGGGGGGGGTGACGCGCCGTGTACAAATGATGATTTAACTTCACATATTTATGTAGCAATATTCCATTATCACCTGCATATGGTGTTTACATCTCTCAACTGATTGATTGATTGATTGTATCTTGCTTAACGTCTCGCTCGAGAATTTTTCACTCATATGTAGACATCACCAAGACCGATGAAGGGCTTCAATTTTTAGGCCTATGCTCGGCGCTTACGGCCATTGAGCAGTGAGGGTTCTTTAGCAGCGTGCTTCACCTACTGTGACACGGGTCATCCGTTTTTAGCTCACCTGAACCGAAGGTTCAAGTGAGCTATTCTGATCACATTTTGTTCGGCGTCCGTCTGTCTGTTTGTCCGTCTGTCTGTCTGTCCGTCTGTCCGTAAACTTTTCACATTTTCGACTTCTTCTCCAGAACCACTGGGCCAATTTCAACCTAACTTGGCCAAAAGCATCCTTGGGTGAAGGGCTTTCAAGTTTGTTCAAATGAAGGGCCATGTCCCTTTCAAAGGGGAGATAATCACAAAAATGCAAAAATAGGGTGGGGTCATTTAAAAATCTTCTTCTCAAGAACCACTAGGCCAGAAGAGCTGAAATTTACCTGAAAACTTCCTGACATATTACAGATTCAAGTTTGTTCAAATCACGGGCCCCTGGGGTTGGATGGGGCCACAATAGGGGATCAAAGTTTTACATACAAATATATAGGAAAAATCTTTAAAAATCTTCTTCTCAAGAACCACTAAGCCAGAAAAGCTGAGATTTACATGAAAGCTTCCTGACATAATGCAGATTCAAGTTTGTTCAAATCATGGCCCCCGGGGGTTGGATGGGGCCACAATAGGGGATTAAAGTTTTACATACAAATATATAGGAAAAATCTTTAAAAATCTTCTTCTCAAGAACCACTGAGCCAGAAAAGCTGAGATTTACATGAACGCTTCCTGACATAATGCAGATTCAAGTTTGTTCAAATCATGGGCGCCTGGGGTTGGATGGGGCCACAATAGGGGATCAAAGTTTTACATACAAATATATAGGAAAAATCTTTAAAAATCTTCTTCTCAAGAACCACTGAGCCAAAAAAGCTGATTTTTACATGAAAACTTTCTGACATAGTGCAGATTCAAGTTTGTTCAAATCATGGCCCTCGGGGATAAGATGGGGCCCCAAGGGGGGATCAAAGTTTTACACACAAATATATAGGGAAAATCTTTAAAAATCTTCTTCTCAAGAATAGCAAAGCTATGATTAATCATATTTATATGGAAGCATCTTCAGGTAGTGTAAATTCAAGTTTGTTCAAGTCATGCCCCCGGGGGGTAGGGAGGGGCCACACTAGGGGTTCAAAGTTTGACATTGAAGTATTTAAAAAAATATATGTTCAAAAATCTTCATCTCAAGAAGAGCATAGTAATGATTAGTCATTTTAATGTAAAAGCATTATCAGGTAGTGCAGATTAAAATTTGTGGAATTCATGGTCCCCTGGCGAAGGTTGGGGCCACATAGAAGATCGATTTTTTTTATTTTTTTTTTATTTTTATTTTTTTTTTTTTTTTTTTTACATGGGAATATATAAAGAGGAGTGTTTAAGAAATTTTACATGGGAATGTATAGGAAAAAATGTAGATAAATTTTCAATTTTTTCTGCTCTTGTTAATTTTGCATCCAAATAAATCTAGTGATATAATTTCATTTTTGTCTTCATTTATAAATTAAGAAGAAGAAAACTCGCCGTCGATTCCTTTTGAACAACTTGGTGAATATCATTAATCTTGGCACCATGGCACCAAAAATCTTTGACTGAAGGGCATTCAATTGTTATAATTACACACTTAATGCATATATTTACAACGTGTATGACCCCCTATTGATTTTCTGGTCACACCTGCCATGTTGGGTTTAAAACATAAACACTCTTTTCTCAGGTGAGCGATGTGGCCAATAGGCCTCTTGTTGACAAACAAGTTGATGGTGCAGGGGTTCCAACAGTCTCGCTTAAATTCCGCATTTCGCAAATTCTATGGTTGTTATAACGATCTAGTTTGCCAATACAACCTATGATATCATTGGGTCAAATGCTGTCTGACGTGTTTCATGCCGATTGTTAGGCCATTCTTGTCACACTGATTTTGACTACGAATAACTCCGTTTACCTGATCAAGATAGAAGACTCACGGCGGTTGTGACAGGTCAACAGGGGATGCTTACTCCTTCTAGGCACCTGATCCCTCCTCTGGTATATCCAGGGGTCCGTGTTTATCGAACTCTATTTTGTATTGTTTATAGAATTTATGAGATTGATCGCTGCTCATTGTCTTCGTCTTTCACGACATCATGAACATGTAATCATAAAAGCGTTGAGAAGTACCACGTACTCCGTGTATATTTAAGCCTTCCCCGTAATTTGAAATTTAATCCAGGCTGGAAAAAGTCTCGGACAATTTTGACTTGAATAAAAACAATTATCTTGGCTAATGTAATTCATAAGCAAAAAAAAAAAAAAAAAAAAAAAAAAACAACCTGTATATATGAATCAGTTAACATATATATAATGTACGAACATGACTAATAGAATGATAAAAGACTATACGTTAGGTACGAAATTAAGGACAATTAAATCGCACTGTATATTCGACTTGTTAAATTCTAGAGATAATTCGAATGATATTGAAAAGTTAATTTCATCATGAATTTTATTTACTTTTCGAAATTCAGGGGCCTCCATGGTCGAGTGGTTAGAGCATCACGCTCAATATCATACAAATATCATATGGCCTCTCACGTCTGTCGGCGCGGGTTCGAATCCCGCTCGCGCCGGTAAGTGAGAAAGTTTCCCAGTTTACTTTCGGAAGGTCGGTGGTCTCTTCCCAGGTACATTGTATCTGGGTTCTCTCTTCCACCAATAAAATAAAACTGGGCGTCACCAGATAACTGAAAAATTGTTGAGTGTGGCGAAAAACATCAACCAATCAATTCAACCAAAATTCATATCAAATTGCAATGCATTAGATTTACTAGCATTTGAAAACTTGCCGTACTTAGAGCAGTGGCGGATGTAGAGGAATGAGTGGTGGTTTGCGGAGACCTTGTTTGAACAGTTTTAACAAAAATGTTCCCTTTTCTTGCCATTTTGAACTCTTCACTCAGTCCACCTCCTTCTTGGACAGAAAAGGTGCAAATATGGGTCACACACAGTGGCTTCCTTTGAATGTGATTCAAAGACTGTTGAAAAGAAAATTAATTGTTTGATACAGTCCATACATTCTTACCTCAAAATGATACATGTACCTTGATTGAAGAAAGTGCCCCCCCCCCCAAAAAAAATTCAAGACTAAAATAATTATCATTACTGAGGTGTTCCAACTGGGCCCTTTTCTGCATGATGATCTACATACATATACAACATAGATGTGCTTTATAGTCATTATCTATAGTTATTTATGTTCATGTATAATTTTGTTTGCAACCATCGTCGTTTCTTTTTTGAACAGTCACATCAATCCCGGCATGCCTCCATGATTGTGGGTCCTTGATTGCAAAGGAAAACTTAGCCAGCCCATCCTGAGCAGATGAACCTGTGCTTGTATAATGAAATCTAGGGCGGATCGTAAATCTGAATCGAACTAAATTTTCCTCTCCATTGGCGGATTTAGAGGGGCGTGGGTGCCCCCCCCCCCCCCCCCTCCTATTTTTTAATTCAAAGTTTAGGTTACAAATCAGTGCGCACTGTAAAAAGAGGGAAAATCAAATCATATCTATAATAATTGATTGTAAAAAGTGAATGTCAAAATACATAGAGTCTCTAACTCCGTCATTTTCAGGAAACCTTGCGCAATTTGTAAAATGCCGATAAGTCATAGGCCTAGCAATCAATTCAAGAATATGTCAAAAACAGATAACAATAAATTAATATGTAATCTATTATATATATATATCATATTTAATGTGAAATCAGTAAGCACTTTCCCTTTCATGCGTTATCACATCGATTCCTGCGTCGTAGCGACAACATGCTTATTTTCACCTGACAGCCACTCTTTTGAAGGGTTAAAGATTATATACCATATTTAATAATGTGGCTAAAATATTTTAATTTTCGTCTAGATTTGCCCTGATGCACCACACGTCGGAGATAATGTTAGCGCGACATTATTACATGTAAATAAAAATACGGTATATTAACGTTATCTATTTCTGTTGTTGATACTTTTCTTAAAATACAATTTAATACTTTTTCAAATCTTAAAAATTGTTTTCTTTGTTTACAAGTTTGAGAACCTGGGACAAAAAAATGTTGCGATACTGTAGAGAACCCTAGTGACAGAGTTGGGTTAGTTGGACGATACACACGAATGTGATACACGCTCTATTTAGTAGTGTTATATAAGCCCAGCAAGTGAGCATTTTGTTAATAATGCTGTACTTAGAACAATGTTCAAGTTCATTACTAAGTGTAGCAAACAAGAAACAAATCAAAAATAATTCAGAGAGTA
The DNA here is from genome assembly GCF_947568905.1 of Ostrea edulis. Lineage (NCBI taxonomy): Eukaryota > Metazoa > Mollusca > Bivalvia > Ostreida > Ostreidae > Ostrea > Ostrea edulis. Next base: position 28,877,773 of record NC_079170.1, read on the forward strand.
TTGCAGCGTGTTTTCCGCTTACTGATATTGTGTGACGGAGTTTGGGCAAATAACTGTATAGAGATTCCGAGTTAATTATATTTTTTCAATAGAAATACTAGTGTCCGTTTCTTGAGAATTATGTATATGCCTTGGTTTATTTTTTTTATTTTATTTTTTTTTTTGCAGCCCCTTCCTCCCTCCCCGAATATCATGCATTAATTTTTTATTGGATATTATATATATTTTTTTAATTTACTTCTTATTTCAAAAAGGAGAAACATCTGTTGAGGCAAGAGGCGTAACATGTGATGAAAAGAGGTGTGTGTAGGGGGATTCAAATCCAAGAAATATAAATGGATAGACTCAAAGCACAGCTCAATAACGAGCAAATAAGTTTGACTAGAATTTTTTTTACAGAGGATGAAATTTGCCTCATTTGAGTAGAGTTGATAAAGGTGTGTTACTGTTTTGTAAGAGGGGATGTAACTTCACCGATGAAGGCTAATCATATGGTTAAATTTTACTCTTAAAATCACTCAAATTCGGGAGCTTCTGGGGGCTTCACCCCCTGGGCTCCCACCAGAGCTTTGCCTTGGACCCACTGGGGGCCTTAGGGCGGTCCCTAGAACCCTGTCGCTAGAAAAATTTCCACGCGCCCTAACCAGAATTCCTGGATCCGCCCCTGCTCTCAGTCTCAAATTCTCACCTTAGGGTTGATCCTTTATAAAAATGAAAATTGCATTAAAAATCTATCTGGCGGTAAAACCACCAACTTTAATCTCAGTGTTAGATTTTATTGACCATTCTTATCATGCACACCCAAGATTTTAAGTGCAGATAATTTTAATCTCTCCAGAGACAGAACTGCACGTGAATAATAAACTTTTTTTCAAGTACTGCAAACGTGATTCAAACATAATGGTTACCATGATGGTAGACATTAGAATATTGTCATGTTTGCAACTATAAATTCAGAGTACTTTTCGCACTTTAGTCTGAACCCTACAGGATGCTAGGGGCAACCGCACTCTAAGTTTGCTTCTGTGACGTCATGCATTTTCTACGTCACAATGGAATTAACCATTACACTCTCCCGATTGCTTATGCTAACAGCGGCTCTATTCTAAGCATTAGCGGACCAAATTCACAAAGGTAACTTATTCATTGAATGTCTGCTATTCCTTTTTAAATTCATATTTAAGATGATGACTTCAAGTTTACTGTTTAAAAATATATACATGTACCCAGTCAAAATCTAATAGATCTTTGGTGAAACAATTCTCATATAAGGTAATTTTAAAACATGCGATATTTGAAAACGTCGATGTCTTTCTTTGACTATGATAATCATTGACTTTATTTGCCGGGCCTACTACTAATTAATTTGTTGACATCTGTTTGATTACTAGAGAGATGTATGAATTCATGGATGTAAATTTAACGCAATTATACTAAGTATTTTGTATTTGAGAGGTTATATGATTATTACGATTAATGTTTTTCTTATATCAAACAGATACTGTGTTGATATGTATTTTCATAGATTAAAATTGATAATAATTGAAAATAATTTTTTTTTTAGATAAATCAATATAGAGAAAAGTGAAATGATAATAATTAAGAACTGATATTCAAGAATCCAAGGAGAATTTGATTGTTCTCTTCATAATGGATAATGTGCAGAAATGTAATATATACTACATAATTATGTATATATCAAGTATTGTACATGTACAATGTATATGCACAAATCACACGTCGGTGTATTATATTTTCATGTAAATGCAGCATGTGCAAATTGTCCTTACTGTGACATACTGTGCACATACCGGTAAAAAAAACCCATTTTTTTAGGGGTTTCAACCCTTGGGATTTTTTTAATTAGTGGAAAAGGTACACAATTACTCCCTCCCCCCCCCCCCCCTCTTTAGAAATTTTCTAGATTTGCCAGTGACGATTATATGTGGCTATGATCTGCGACGATTTATTTAATGTGCACTGGATATATTTGCAGCCAACAATGTCTCAACTTCGAGCACAAGCGAGAAATGACATTAGATCTTGTCAGAAAAGTACAGCGATGCATCACTCTGGCATGCCAAAGTTAAACAGTTTTAAAGCGCCTGACATGCTATTTCCTTCTGCTAATCTTTACACGTCAGAGGCGGATCAGAGTTTTTATATCAATGGACATCGGATCAAGATTGCTGCATCTACTTCAGGAGGGGTAAGCGCAGATTATTCACTCAGTGTGGATTCAGTCAACCCCCCTCCCCCCAATTAATAAATAAATAAATAATGAAAAGAAGTCACTTTCTCATCATTATACATGTAATTATGTTATTCATTTAATTTACATAATAGGCCATGTATTTTGAATTCCAAAGGTAAGCTATTTCCAAAGATCAAATATTTCCAAAGGTCAGATATTTATACATGTATATAAATCTTTCTTTTGCAGTCAGCAGATTTCGTCAAAGGACCACGTTTAAGTCGCGAAATGTACGACCCAAGAATGTTTGATCACAAATCTCTCAAAATGCACACTAATCCATCATCTGAACAGAGGGATGATTGCGCGCCATCCACGCACAGAAAGAGAGTCCCAGCAAGAGCATTGTCAACCAAATCCTCGTCTCAATCACCCTCGAGAAACAACATACCTGGTACGACATATTCTAACATGAATTCAAAATACAAAACAAGTTCAAGAAACGAAAAATACTCTAATTTGTATTGATACTTTTTTTTACCTTGATATATTTTTTTTTACAGTACTTGACACAAAGTCGGTGACTGCATTGCTACCTCCCACGACCAGACACTCTTCTCAGTTGTCCAATCAAAAGAAAGCATCTGTTGCACCACTGTATGTGTCCAAGTCAGGGAAAGCAGACGACAACACCTTGACGTCATCGCTAATAAATTCAGTTCACGACAAGAAGGACAACAAATTTCCACTTTACGTTTTACCAAACAGTGATGTATCAGACTACGGTACACTCAGAAAGTTAACGGAACCGGAAGCCGCCACGGAATCTCGTCTGTCGTTTGCTGAAGCTGTTGATTTTGAATATATTGGAAATTTATTATTGAAGGATATCTGGAGAGTTAATGAAACGAGGATAGATCCTACAGGAGTGACATCTCAAACATCACAAGGAAACAGCTGCACGGCTTTCCCTACTCTGGGAAATGATGACGTGCGTGGAGAGGTGGTTTCCAATAGTAGCACAACTCGTCCGTCAGTTGCAGAAAATGTAAACCATAAAGTTAGAAAAAGACATGTCAGTAAAGGCAGTTTGGACACTCGAACGATTACGGTAGTCCCACCGATAACACCAGGAACTAGCAAGCATTTCTCGCCGAGAAGCAGCTATGCGAGCATGATAACATTACCGCCTATTGGAGGGTCAGGCCATGCGACCGTGACAACTTTCCCCCCACTTGGAGGGTCAACTTCAATGAGAGATGGCGTTCATCCAGATATGGTGTCCTCCATTAGCTCAACATATGATCCAACTCAACCACCCGTGCCAGAGTTGTCATCCAGGTAAATTGTTTCCTCGGCTGAAGATGGTGCATTACAAATGCATCGATTGTATGTATCTTAGTTTTTTGAAATAAAAACATTTTGGTGCCTTACGGGTAGACACGGATAGCTTTCATATATCTTTATTTATAATGCACTGCTTTAGTATATAATTTATGTCATGTATCATTTATATATATAATGTAGTTTCATATATCGTTTATGTATAATGTACTGCTTTCGTATATAATTTATGTTATATATATATCATTCATATATTATGTATAAATTTATCTAGCACATTATTTCATACCTTTATTAAATATATCATTTTCATATAATGCATCAAGTTATTTAGTACATCATTTTCATAGTACATTATTTTGTAGATTTCATATACCATTTACGTGTAATTATTCATTACGAGCAATATTTTGTGAGGTTAAGTTTTAGAGATATAAGTACTTTTATGTAATGTGACAGAGAAATCTAATGTTTAATATTTGATATGTGTAATACTTGTTAATAAAAGAGAGAAAAATCATTGTGGTAAAAATATTTTGTGTATACATTTCAGAAAAGATCCCCGCCTTGTAATACAGAACGGCGTGGATTCTCTTCAGAACACATCCATTAAAAACAAGGAGAAGGAGGAGTGTATCCATCCAATGGTGCTTCATCCCCTAGAAGTTTTCCGAGGTAAAAAAATGAAATTTCATCGTCCGGTATAATAAAGTGTCTGTTGTCTCAGTGAAAAGCTGAAAGTGTGAAATTATTATTTTCTTGCAAGCAAGTGCATTTTACGTGTAATATTTTTCATTCTTCACTAGATTTTTCTCAATGTTCTTTCCAGAATTCAATATACCAAAAGAAATGTACGACATCTGCTTCCAACCAAATACCGATAAAAGGTACGACCGCTGGAAGAGAACAGAAAGGAATGACAAAAGACGAAGGACGTCGTCAACCCATTCTTCTGACGAGGAAGACCAAGAATCTGTTGCAGCGTTTCACAATTTAATTCTCAGCAGACAACAGAAGGTGGTTGAAGATGCGGGATCTAGGATGAGGATATCCACCAACAGTGGTACTGATAGCTGTAAATCTCAACCTAGTCCAAAATCCACCAAAACTCCACACCGTAAGAAAGCGGGGTGTTCGTCCACTGCCTCCAGAGTTAAGCCAATTAGGCGTGAAGCCCACGAACATCCTGGCTTCAGTTTTGAAGGTAGTTGTCTACTCATCTTCCCATAATACATTAATTTTATGTACACTGTAGTAAAACACGGTTATAAGAAACACGCTTATAACGAATTTATGCTTACTACGAAGTGATATTTATTTCGCTAGGAAAGTAAACTGTGAAACTTAGATTGGACATAACCAAGTTTGGTTATGACAAATTGTTTTCCGCTGGTCTCTGATATTTGCTATAACCGTGTTTTGCTGTACATGTATATGGAAGAAAAATGCCAGAAAATATTGAAATGACGACAATTCATTAACTATATTTATATCCATTCTAACACAGATGCAGTGGATGTTAAACCCATTCCTTATAAGGATAACACAATTTTACCAACCTTGCACAAAACTCCCAACAAGGTGACACCATTAGACAAGCGCAATACACATGCCCTTCCGGTTTCGCCGGAAAAATTGGACCACAAAGTGACAACAAAACTGGACGTGCGCAATACTCCGGAGGAATTGGAACTGTATGGATCTCATCCCGTTACTTCTAGTGAGGGACCAGAATACCTTCATAATTTCCTTGCAATCAAAAGGTAATCATCACACTTTTACAAAATAGGAAATTGTACCTTGATCACTCCGACATCTTACTTCTCAGATATTACAATGCTTCTTTTAACATTCATAACAGCCTTCCTACTAATACAACAGTCAGAGATACCTCGGTGAAAATGAGTCGGTCCACTGGAGACAAGACAACATCCGCGATGATGGGGTCTGATTTCCAGAAAGGGAATACTGTTGGACCAAACATAAAGAAAACCAGAGGAAATGCGACACTGAAGTCAAAGTGTGGAAGGATTACGGAATCGGGTTCGCGTGAGTTTACAATTCATGTAATTCAGTGACTAATTAAGACTCTGTTCGGGATCCGTACTTCATCAATAAGAGTACGTAGTCAACGGAACTTGAACGGATGATTTTAATTAGATTGCCGAGTCAAAATCTAGAGAGATTCACTTTCGTTCTTAAGTTTGCGCAATACTAAGATAGTATCGTCTGTAACAGTTTATTCTTTAACGTCCCATTTGAAAATATTCAATCCCGTAGACACGTGACCAGTTCTAGGTGAATTGCCGTAAATTTAGATTATGCATGGCGCTTAGGACCGTAGCTTAACAAGTCAACGCCCACTGTGACCAGGGGTCTCTGTTCGTAAGGTCATAATGAAAAGACCATCGACTTTAAACGGAAAGGCAACCCTAACCACATTGTTCCTTTTATGAATAAAGTATTACTTACTGATATCGTAAATGACAGTCTTTAACAACAAAAATCCTTGCTTAACAGTTAAATCAATATTAATCTATCGTATATTTTAAATTACCCGCCGCTAAGAGCGGCCATTGAAGTTTAATTTATGACATCACACCGTCGGTTCTGGTTTATTTCACAGCAGCACTGTAAACATGACAAGTTACGAACAATTAAGTTTGGAGCTGTATAGATTTGAGTCCGTTCTTTCGCAAGAAGAAATTTAAAAAAGACGTTCAGTCGAGTCGCAGACCAGGTAGACGGTACACGTTCTTCATACAAGTGTCATGAACCTCAACTTGTCACTACGCAAATGATGGATCCACAGTTTACATAATCTATTCTTTACAGATGACTTGGTTGGGT